>NC_056736.1:185520589-185543089 GCF_019279795.1 Protopterus annectens | reverse complement strand
GGATGACTTGATCGACAGACCACAATGGTTTGCCAGAGATGGTCTGCACCTGTCACCCTTGGGATTCCAGATACTGGCTAAGGCTCTTGACAGCCCTATATTGCCTTTTATAGGCAAGGTTCAAATGACAAATTCACCACCGTAACCGGTACAAGCAAGCAAAATCTGAGGGTAATGCTACTCAATGCTAGAAGTCTAAACCTCAAAATGCATTCACTAGAGGCACTCCTTAAAATGGAGAACATCGACATCTGTTCAGTGACAGAGACCTGGGTCAAGACTCCAGAGAGCACCCCTGCATTACCAGGCTAAAATCCATACCAAACCTTTTGACCACCTAACCTGGACTGAAAAACTAAAGGCAGAGACGTGTCCATATTCATTAAGGATATCCACACCTCCAGGCTAGTTGCTCAGCATAATGCATCCGAGATTATCCAAGTGAAACTAACTTTGGGCAAGACCACAATCCAAATTGTAACTTGTGGCAGATCCCCCACCATGCCCCAGGATTCTCACTCCTCATTTCTTGATACACTGGAAAATATTAGGGTACAATCCAGCACCTTAATAATGGGTGATTTCAACTACCCCACCATTAACTGTGAAAACTACTCGTACCAACTCTTTTGCTCAACATTTTCTGGAATTCATAAATTTCAATGCCTTGGATCAACTTATCAACACCCCTACCAGGGGCAGCAATATCCTAGACCTGGTTATTACCAACATGGGCGACCAGTGAACCACACCAGCGGTCAATTACTTGTTGGTCAGATCCGACTACAAGCTAATCACCATAGATATCCACATCCTGCCCCCACCCCCCATTAGGGGAACCGCCATAAAAAATTTGTGCTACAATTAATGAGACAATTTGAAGATACTTTACTTAAAATAAAGAATGTGCAGTGGCAGAAGCAACATATGGAAGCATGTTTATCCTTTAAAGTTATTCCAAGAGGGCTATGCATTTTAAAGATGCCCACCTTTGGTAACAAATATCCAGACCTTTTAATAGACTGGCAGAAACTTAATATTGAGACTAGCAATAGTTATATCAAGCTGTTGATAAGACAGTATTCGCTAAATGAGAAAAAACTCATGAAAGAGATCTCCATTCTGGAAGAGCATTTAAATTCTTCTTTAACACCTCTACAGTTATCTGATTACTTCTCTGAACTTTCCACTACTTTAACTCTAACTGATAACAGACACTTGCAACAGAAAAAGAAGAAACTGGAGATAGACTGTTCCGATTTTGCACGTGGGAATGTCTTCTCTTGGCCAAAATAATCCTTCTGGTCAGCTATTGATGTAATGAACTCTTGCATTCCTGACAATAGGAAGGATGGTAACAGCAAAATGCATCCTACTACATCAGTAAGTATTAATGTGGCCATCTTTGAAGGCACTCATGCAGAGGGGTGCACAACAGAGAATGGTTCAGATTTATTACTAGTGGAGAATGGAGGAACATCTGAAAACTTACTAAATAGGAATACTACAGCAGATAATATTCTACCAACTATTAGACAATTGGACACTAAGAGCTTGGGACCGGTAGTGAGGAAGAAGACTTTGCTCCCAGCAGAAGGGAATTCAGAGACTAATGAGAGAGACAACACAAATCTTACGTTCCCTTTATAATTTCTACCAGCAGATCGCAAGACATGGAGTCCCCAGTACAAGGGGAAGAAACGGAAACCCTCATGGGAGTCAGGGGAACCAAGGAAGAGATTGTGGAAGAAAACTCCAATGAACTGGTAATTAATTTATCTAGCCATGAGTTGACTGATGCTGAAATGAAAGTGTTAAACAGAGGTTTATCATTTGTGCTTTCACAAGGGATAGACACTAGTGAGTTGATTGTACAATTAAAACTTTTTACTAGGAGTTTAGCACTTGATTTATTTTATGGTAATGAAAACACTGAGACAAGGGATACAGTAATTAATAATTTTAGGAAACCTTCATGCTTTGTACCAGAATTGCATTCGCTTTTAGAAAGTTTTGAGAAAGTTTGTTGCAATGATTTTTATATGTTGTTTGAACAAACAGGTTTTAAGTCAGAATTTTACAATTTAAGCCAACAAGAAACAGCAGCTTTAAAAAGTTTACAAAACAATGATACTATAGTTATCCGCCCAGTGGATAAATGTGGTGCAATAGTGTTGTTTGATAGTGTATATTATAACAATAGAATGTTAGAAATGTTATTGGATGAAACCACATATAAAAAATACACGTGTATGATCTAAACAAGGTTATTAGTAAACTTCATGCCTCATTGAATGATATGTTGATGTCCAGTATTATAAACAATGATCTCTATAATTATTTTCTAGTTGAAAAACCTTTGGTACCTATCATCAGAGGTCTTCCGAAGGTGTGTAACATATTGTCTGACCCACCCTTCAGACCTATAGTCTCAGGGAGAGGCTGGCTAACTGAATGTATCTCAATTTACATTGAGAAGCAACTTAGACCTATAGTTGATTCTACCTTCTCCATTTTGAGAGATACTAAACAATTATTGGAATCTCTAGCTGAGAGTGCTGTTGAAAAAGCATACTTGGAGAATGACATTATGATGACTTTAGATGTTCAGTCTTTATTCACCTGCATACCTAATGATATAGGGATAGACTTCCTGAGGCTTTTTCTTCTAGAGAAGGGCATGACTAACAACAAAGTGATTATGATCACCATGCTGATGGAATTAGTGTTAGAAAATAATGTATTTTTATATGGTGATGGTTATTATCTGCAGACTTCAGGGGTAGCGATGGGCACGTCATGTGCCAATTCTTATGCAAACCTTATACTAGCCTATTGGGAATCTATGTATATCTTTGGAAATGAGTTTTACTCACAGCACATCAAATATTATAAACGTTTTGTGGACTATGTGTTTTTTGTTTGGAGTGGTGATGTTACTATCTTTTCTTAGGTTGACTGGGGAGAGATCATGTCACCAGATTGACTTCTTAGATGTTAACATCAGGAAGCATAATGGGTATTTCACTACCAACATTTATAGGAAACCCTGTAGAAAGAACACATACTTACATCGTGATAGTATGCACCCTCCCCACATACACAAGAACATTGTTAAGAATCAAGCAGCACGCTGTTCACGCCTAACAAGTGATGATTCAGCATATAGGAATGTATTGATAAGCTTGGATGCTGACTTTAAATCAAGGGGTTACCATGACAATGATTTAATAGTTCTGCAACAAACAGAATGCAATGAAGAAACAAGACCCTACATTAGGATAGCAACTAGTGAACAGGTGGAACAAAGCAGGCCATTTATTAGAAGTAAAAAAAGGATGGTGCTTTCATATACCAACAATAATAAGAGTATTACTAATGTCATTAGAATGAACTGGGGTATCCTACAGTTGGATGATAGGCTTAGAGCACTTGTAGGTCCTCACCCCAGTTTTTCCTACAAGAATACTAGACCTTTAAGGAACATGTTATGTTATGAAAGGCGACTTCAAGATCAACCACTTACTGTTAGAATGGGTACCTTTCCACGTCGCAGTTGCAATCAGTGCAAATACATACTGGGCAGGAATAACTTTAGGCACCCAGACACAGGTGTGCTATATAAATTTGATCATTATGCAGACTGTAGGATAAGGAACATAGTTTATTTAGCCATCTGCACCAAATGCCAGGCTTTCTATGTTGGCATGACGAATAGAACATTGAGGGAAAGTGTTAGAGAGCATTTATATGTGATCAACAGGGAGAATGACAGGAACGCACTGGCTAGACATGTTCTATTGCAAGGCACCACACACACCTTTGAGTTCTTAGTTATTGAATTGATACACACCACATTGAGATTAGGCAATGTAAGTAACTTCACTGAAAGGGAAGAATGTAAATGGATCATCAGAATGAAAGCAGATGAAGGGCATGGCCTCAATGAGAGGGTTACTTTAAAACCCTTTCTAGTCAGTCGTCATCTGAAGCATTAGCAGTTATTTATTGCTATACATTTGACTTTTTCATGTTTCTTGGTGTTAGTAGGACTATGTATTTTTAGAAGTTTTTCAGTAGTTTCATACACTTGAAATGTTTTTATTACATGCTGTTTTTATATGCTCTTGTATTTTTAAATATTCATATGCTATCTGCCATTTGAAATGTTAATAACAATAATAATGTATTACTACATCCTTTTTAGTGTCAATGTTGAATTTTGAATTTTTAATTTTCACAATATAAGTTTCTGACTTTTTATCTATTTAGAAGTTTCTGACTTTTTATAGTTATATATTCATACAAAGGCTTTCATTGGTTAACTGTTTAATTGATAAGTGTTTACATACAGAAGTGATGAAATGTTTTATTAAAGTCTGAAGAAGCGTCCAGAGTAGACGTGAAAGCACTAACAACCCATGGAATAAAGTTTTTTTGCTGTTCAATTATATAAAATTTTTTATTGATTTTTGCTTTTTTGGTTGATGATTGGCTTCGATAGTCGTGGAGTACCTGCACCTTGATATTGACATTTTTTGTTTGGGGACATAGCAGGTACCTTACCCTGAGAGATCTCTGTTTATTTACCATAAAAAATTTCTCCAAAGCCAACTTCATGCTTCTTAAGACAGAAGTGGCAAACTTCACAACACCCATGCAGACAGACAATAGAGGTATGACTACTGAATCTTACAGAAATGCACTTTATAAGCACTTACACAAGTGCATGGATCGTGCTATCCCTAACAGAACCCAGATGCTATCCTCCAAAAAAAGGAAGCCAATCCGGTGTTCCCCTGTCATAAACAAACTCTACAACAGAAGAAAGAAACTGTTTCAAAAAAGTGTAAAATCCCATGATTGGTGGAACTCCTTGGTCAGCCTGAGTAAAAAGCTAAGATTCCTCATAAAATCCTCCAAAGCTATTTAGGAAAACAAAATCGCCACTGATTCTGAAGACAACCATAAAGCATTCTATAGCTATGTCAAGAATCTCAATGGCAACACTCAGATCTGCTCTGAGTTACAGCACAATGGCACTAAATATACAGAACCAACTGATATTGCCAACATCCTGGCAGATAGAGTCAGCGCTCACTTTACCCCCCCTCTCACCCTTTAAAGGGCCCATCTCTATACTGGAAGAATGCAAAATCCCTGTAATCAAGGCTGCCCAGGTAAAAACACACTCTCCAAAGCCAAGAACATAGCATCCATTTGACCGGACTACATCCCAGGCTGCATTCTACATGAACTGCAGAATGAACTGGCACCCCACCTAAGCACCATGTTCAATCATAGCCTCACCTCAGGCTTTGTGCCCACTGAATGGCGCACAGCGATAGCTATCCCACTCCACAAACTACCGCCCCATTAGCCTAACGAGCCTGTTCTGCAAGGCCATGGAATGTATCATCATGGATCTTATACACAGACATTGGTAATCTCCAAATTCTGGACCCCACCCAGTCCAGGTTTGTAAAAGGCAGATCATGTCTCCTATACCTGACAGACTTTTTTGAAACAGTCACCAAAGCTGTAGACGAGGGTAAGGGGGTTCACACAGCCTATCTAGATCTTGCCAAGGCTTTTGACACCATCCCCCACTCTGGAATTATAGATAAACTCACTAAACTAGGTATAAATCCCTATGTCACAAGACGGGTTGCCAACTGGCTCACTGTCAGAACCCACACTCTGAAAGTAGCAGAATCCAAATCCGACTTCAGACAAGTGAAAAGTGGAGTACCACAGGGTTCAGTCCTGGGTCCTCTCCTGTTTGGTATCTACTTTTCTGAAGTACAGGCTAACACAGAAGGTCTTTGTCTAATGAAGTTCATAGATGACTGCAAACTAGGAGACATAGTCAAAACTCCTAACAATGTGGACATCCTACAAAAGGGCCTCACAGAGACAGATACCTGGTGTTAAAGCCATGGCCTCAAGCTCAGTGCCAAAATGTGCATTGTCATCCCCTTTGGTAAAAACTCTGTACCCATGAGCTGCCACATAGGTGGTAGTCTACTTAATGTCAAAAGTGTGATAAGAGACCTTGGGACACAGGTAGACAGTAGTCTCTCCTTTGATAATCACATCTCCACAGTAGTCAGGAAATCCTTCTACCTGGCACACCTCATCACATAATGTTTTTCATCCTGGAAAAATGAGGTCATTGTTCCTCTCTACTCATCACTCATTAGACCCATTGTAGAGTGCAATACCCCCTTTGGTATGTACCTCACAAGACATCTACAACAACTGAAAAGGCCACAGAAATACTTCACAATGAGGATTACCAGCCTCAAACAGATGCCCTACACAAACCATATCAAAAAGCTCCAGCTTTACTATGTCGCATATCACTTACTCAGAGGCGATCTCTGCCTAACATACAAAGCTATGTCAAACCCAAAGCTGTTGGACATGCTCCACTTAAAGAAATCCCAATCTCTCTGAGCAACATGCTCTAGGGACCTAAACCTTGTCACTACAATAAACAAAATATGCTGGAGAGATTGATTCCTGTCCCATAGACTTCCCATACTCTGGAACAAACTACCTATCTATATCAAACAAAGCTCCTCATTAGCACTCTTCAAGAAAAATCTTGATGACTGGAGGGGAAATAAGAACTTCACCCCGGGGATCACCTCTGTGGCTCTGCTCGTATGGGCTCAGGAAAATAATTTTCTTGGGTGGTTAGGCTTATATAGACCCTAGGCCCAATAGCCTAGTACCTACCAATGAACCTATGCACCACTGGCCAGATGCATTTTCTTTGGCTGTTGTGTAAGTTTTAATGATGTATCAATGAATGTGAGTTTCCAGTTCAGAGAAGTTTTAATGCTAAGTCTGTTTTCATTGTGAGACATTATTGCTTTGTTTAGCAGATGTCTATTAGTGTTTGTGCATTGTGCTATAAAATGTAAAAATAAAATCCAAATAATCATCAGTAAATGGGACTTAATAGACAGGTAATGGAACATTGGAATGGCTGCAGGGGGACTCTGGTGCCATATTTTGGTTTTCTGTTCTTCAGTTTGTGTTTGAAAGTTGGTATCCCACAATTCCATCAGAGTGGGTGGGGCTACATAATTATGTATGCAAATTTGATGTTAATACAGCATGCAGATGCCCAATTAATACTCAACCCAAACAAAACTAAACTACTCATGTTCCAACCCACCAAACATACTCAAAACAACTCTCACTCTAACATCACAGCAAAAGACAACACCACTATATACCCAACTGAACACACCAAATTGCTAGGAGTGGAAATAGACAATAAACTAAAATTTGACATTCACATATCCATGACCATAAAAAAAGTCCACAAAAAACTAGGAGCGTTATACAGAAATAAGCAATTTCTCACCAAAGCAGCAAAGATTTCAATAGCAAATTCCCACCTTATCTCCACCCTACTTTATTCCTCTCCAATATATACCAACCTAAGGCAATGTGATCTAAACAAGCTAGAGACCTGCTACAACAAAATCACCAAATTCACCACAG
Source organism: Protopterus annectens (assembly GCF_019279795.1). NCBI lineage: Eukaryota > Metazoa > Chordata > Ceratodontiformes > Protopteridae > Protopterus > Protopterus annectens. The sequence continues at coordinate 185,535,568 of NC_056736.1, read as the reverse complement.
GGGCATCCTACATAGTCACCACTGTCTCTCATTTGCTGAACTGGGCTGGCTTGAAATCCCTCACCTCCTTCAGTGGTATCAACTCTCACTTGCCCACAACTAGTAAACCATCCACTAAATGTCCCATCCCTCCAGAATCTACTCCAACCCTATCGCAGCACCAGACCACTAAGATCCAGCAACAAAAATCACTTGCAGATCAGTAAAGCCAATAAATCTGCTGGTAAAGCACTATTCTCTTGCGCCATAGCCAAATTATGGAACTCACTCCCACCCACAATTACCTCCGTACCATCATGCACCCACTTCAAAACTTTACTAAAAGCGCACCTAAAAACATGCTGGCTATGCCCTTGCAACTCCCACTCTAATATCATCCACCCCATCCAACCACTACCTTTCTCTCCACTCCACTAACTACCTTGATTATAACAAGCTCAGATGCTCATAAGCCTAGAACTTATTATACAGCAGGAACTTCTCATTGTAACATTTGTTAATGTCTGTTATGTACTTCACAGATAAAGATTCTAGTTGTCTACTGATGTACTATGTTCTTCATCTGTAAATATGTTGCAAGTAATTGCTATGTTAAATTGTTAATTGCTATGTAATCCAATGTAACTACTGTCTGTTTATTTTACTGTGGAAATTTTTTCCCCGGGCCTCTGCTGAAAATGGACCTACGTCCAGTCGGACACTCCCGGTCAACAAATTTAAATAAAATAAAATAAATAAATAAAATAAAATACAGATTTATACCTATTTTTCATGGGCCTTGTCCAGATTTTTGACATTTCCTGGTTGAGAGTTATGCATTGAAGTGCTGACATGTAAATGAATCAGTTTCTCTATCAGATTTTGTGCTATAACTGTGTTAAAGACAGAGCTAAAGTCAATGAATAACAGTTGTACATAAGAGTTCTTGTTTTCTATGTGAGCCATGGATGTGTGCAATGCCAGCAAGATGATATCTGCAGTGGAGCGGTTCTGCTAATAAGCAAATTGGACTGGATCAATTTCTGCAGCGAGATTTGTTGTTATATAGTCCTTGACCAGTCTCTCAAAGCACTTCATTATGGTAGAGATGACAGCTACAGAATGACAGTCATTCAGGCTTCCTGGATGAGACTTTTTGGGCAGTGGTATGATTATTGTGTTCTTGAAGCACTTGGGTACTATGGCCTGATGTAGAAATGTGTTAAATATGTCAGCAAGAACCATTGACAGTTGACCAGCACAGTCTCTTAGTACACACTTGAGAATGTTGTCTGGTCCGGCAACTTTTCTTGGGTTCACCCAGCTTAGAGTTCTCTGAACATCGACTGAGTTGAGGCTGACTGCTACTTCATTTTGCCTGGTGGTGAGTTTTATGGCCTCTGTGCTAGTCTCTTTGTCAAACCTGCTGAAGTAGGTGAGCTCATTTAGGAATTCTGTGTTGTCATCATAATTTGAAGATACAGGGCTGTAGTCTGTTAAGGATTGTATTCACTGCCACAGACATTTGGAATCTCTTAGGTCTGAGAAATGACTCTGGATTTTCTGTCCATAGGCATGCTTTGCCTTCTTTAGTCCCCTGTTTAGGTTCTTTCTGGACTCCCTGAGGGCATCTTTGTATCCTGCCTTAAAGGCAGCATTGCGTGCTCTTAAGAGCTCATATACTTCATTTGTGATTCAGAGTATTTGGTTGGCCCTTATGATGCTGATCTTGACTTTTATATCATCCAGACACTGAATTTGTATGCCAGCACAGATTCCATGTACTCATCCAGATTGATGTGTTGGCTCCCCATAGTCATGTCTTTAAACATGATCCAGTCCATGCTCTCAAAGCAGTCCTGGAGTGCTGACACTGCTCGCTCTGGCTATGCTCTGATTTGCTTCTTGGTTGGCTTGCTATTTGCTTCTTGCTTGGTTTGCTTCTTATTAGCAGTGGTTTGTATGCAGGTATTAGCATGATAGCCAGATGATCTGAGTTATCCAAGTGTGGGTGGGCTACTGCCTTATAAGCCAGCTTGATATTGGTATATACTTTGTCCAGTGTGCTCTCTCCCCTTGTAGTGAAGTCCACATGCTGTTGATAGTTAGGCAGAACTGACTTTAGGTTTGCTTGGTTGAAGTCAACCTCTATTATGTGAACAAGATCTGGATTATGATTCTGCATTTCACTGATTGATTGGTGAAGCATGGTCAGTTCCTCATTGGTGTTGGCACTGGGAGACATATATACAGCTGTGATGCTCACACCATTAAATTTCCTTAGCAAGTAGAAGTGTCTACACCTTAGTGTCGAGAACTCAATGTTTTCAGAGCAGTGAGTGGTAACTACCTCACAGTTGGTACACGATCTGTTATTCATGTGGATACAGACACCCGCTCCCTGCGATTTACCACTGAGGATCTGATTCCTGTCAACTCTAAATAATGCCAGCCCTTCCAAATGCACTACACTATCACTGATATTATAGTTTAACTATGTCTCTGTGAACATTAGTACACAACAGTTTCTCACCTTGCTTTTTGTAGTTAGTTCTAGCCTTATGTAGTGCAGCTTGTTATCCAGGGAGTGAACACTGGCCAGTAGCATAGATGGAAGTGAAGGTATGTGTAGGATGGCCTTTAGTCAGCAGATATTGCAGTTCTAGATCCTCTTTTCCTCAGTCTTTGACATCTTTTCCTTCTTTTCCTCATTCTAGAAGTTTTAGAAGTCAGCTTTGTTTGAGCAAGATATTTTGGGCCAATACTGAGTATTATACCTTGTTCCTGGAGTTCATGTGTCTCATGACTGTAGTAGGCCTGACAGGCCTCACAGACAACATCCCATCAAACCTGCAGCATGGTGAGTTTGAAGACTGAATTTCTAGAAGTTCCTCTCCCACTATAATTTAGTTTACCTTCAGTATTTTCCCTTGAATTTGGATTTTTATTGCTTTAGATTCCCCTGCTGAGCCAAAGCAGCCACAGCCACACAGGGTGTTGCACTGCCATTTTTTTTAAGAAAAACAGGGACTGAGGATTTCCATGTTTCCCACTTTAAAGTGCATTGGAAATAAATAATACTACATGAACTCACTATCATTATTATTATTATTATTATTATTATTATTATTATTATTATTATTATTATTATTATCATTATCATTATTATGCTATTTCACATTCATTTCAACCATCTGCACCTTTCTCCTTTTCATCGATGTCTTATCATTTCAAATTTGTCATCTTGTCAAAAAATAAACAAATACAACACACATACATAGTCACAAATGGCCTATAAACCAGTTTTTACTCTTCTAGCTTTTTTTTTCTTTTTTCATGATCCATTATGCAATAGTTGGCAGCATTGCTGGTCATTGGTGGACAGAGGGTAATGATAGTTCTCATCCTATTGCAAAAATTATGAAAACTCCTGCGCATGCACTAAAACGTTGTCATCGGTTGCATACCCAAGCTTAGCACCATTAAACATTAACAAGGAAAGGTGACAATAAAACATATATATTAAAACAATGCAAGGTGATTATGTTTACAGAAACAGCTTTCATTGCTCAATGTACTGTTAATGTAACACTTTAATTTCAGTGCACTGCCTGCTCAGTTTTAATCCAGCAAGCCCGGGATGCTATTACATAATCATATATTTCCAGTCTTTAGGAGAACTCCATCATAATGAACATATTTTCACACATTTTGTCTGACAGCTTTAGTGACATACCAGTGTAATGGTCTTTCAGACTGTGTGGCTGAGCTATTCATGGGTTTGAATTTTGTCAACTGACAAGGATGCTACTGATACTTGTCCTATGAAAGATATGTGGAATGCATAGGTAATGATCTGCTTATTGACATTTAACATGTTGCAAACTGCCATAAGCATAACACACACATACACAAAGGACTGACAAAATACATTTTTATTCTGTTCAGTGACACATGGCATAAAGCAACAAAGTTACACATAAGTGAGTATGAATAAAAGACCCTCAGCATTTTATGGCAAAAACTGAAGATAAATGGTTTGGCCATAGTAAACATTTATTGTCCATCACACAAGTGAGCTTAAACATGAGGCATAATATACATAAAACAATAATGATATAATCACAGATTGACATTATTTTTACTGCAATGATGTTTGTGGCTCATTGTGCTACACCTGTGATGAATAATATTGAAGTAAGTAATGTTGGGCATTGGTTAACAATCAAAATGTTAAAATTCAGTTACACGACAGCTTCTTCTCAAACATGGTAGGAGCAACAGTCAGAATGTCAACGTTTATGTGTACATCCTTTAAGAAGGGCTTACACAAGGCAGGGACATGAAGCATGGTTGGCAACGGCAGTTGCCAACATTAATATCGACAGAACATTGTCGATGTTGTTGCGTCAATCTTCAGCCCTACTTAATATTTATGAGTCGAGGATATGCGCCGCTGAAGTCACTGTTCTAGGTTGTAAGTTTCAAGGATTTGATAGTAAACCATTGGGCATTTGTATCCCCTGGTGTCTTAAGCCTGATAAACATTTCTAAACTGGAAATGTCTGTGGCCTGGTAAGTTAAGTAAAAGTTATTCTGTGTTACCTGTAACCAGTAGACAGATCAGGCTAGCAAGAGGGAAGTAGTCAGAGGTTTGAATCCATTAATGATTAAGTTGTTACAGCGTGAACAGTGGTCATGATGACTATACAAATCTATGTATTTTCTCATTCTTACCATGTGCACATACTGTGGAAGTTAAAATGCTCAAGATAAAAGTAATTGATATTCTGTGATTAAGTATCATTGAGCATGTAATCACAGCACCAAGCAGATGGAAAGAGGAGAACCATGTTTCACATCTTAAAATGTCTCTGAAGCCATAATAGCAGAGTACATATATTATAGTATATTTTTTTACCATCCATGGTGGAAAGATGATTTTCCCCACTTCCCATTGTTTCATGAGGGCTGTGAAGTACAAGATTTGCAATAGGTTGTAATTCAGCACCCATCTTCTTGACATCTTGAAGGGAGGGACTTATGGCTGGCAAAGGAGAAGGTAGTGCTCCTATTAAACTACAGATGTGGTGTGAGGAGGGGACTAAGATCTTTCTGAATCTCATCTGTAAGCATTATAGCTGTCATTTGAAAGCATTAAAGCTGCAGGCTCCTTCTGGAGGGCTATATTGGGTGTCAGTATAAGGCTGATGCCTGGAATAGTGTATCCAAGGCTGTCATCCATGCTACTGGCATCTTATCCACAGGAATACAGTGTCATCACCACTATAGTAACACAAGTTACTGAAAGACTGAACACCTTGTCTGATAGGAGGAAGAGGTATGAGATTATTCACCACCTCACATGTGCTAAGACTTAACCTTCACTTTATCTTCCATACACCCTGCCAATTCATGCCACCATAGTGACATTTTATGTTCTCTGTCTATCGTTACAGCTCCTGAACAGATTGAAAGGAATCAGGAGAGGCATAGGGAAAGACTGACACACCTGAGAGAGCACTGAGGTTGTACAAGGTAATTCTGTGAAACATGTTTATAATTGAATAGAAACAGGTAATGGTAAAGTACATTTATACAGCAATACAGTGTCTTCCATCAATGGCAGTCTATACTTGAATTATTAAGAGTGTGCAAAGAGTGTTGATTCTGCATACCACCATCAGCATAACTTGAAAAGTGCTTTAGGGCTAAATAGTAATAGGGTCCGCTTGATGAAGTTGTGGCAGATTTTGTTATTTTATTATAGCACAGTTTAGTTTATTTTGTATGGAAGGTTCAGTGTTAGCCAGTGTACCGAGGAACCCTATAGTAAAGTGGGGAGTAGAAGAATAGAGACCTGGAGTTTCCTGGATGAATCAGTTAAGCAGTTTTTTGTTATACAGAGTGCCCCTAATTTCTGGTGAGTTGTTTTGATAGCATGTTGCAAATATAAGACAGATTTCAGGTTATCATCAATTGTCATTACTAATAACTTGGTATGAGGGATGGCTTCTATAGGGTGTTATCAGATGATGTTTTTGAGAAACTATATTGGAGGTGTGTAAGGGCTTTAGGGAGGAATAGTGTCAGCTTTGTTTTTTTTTTTTGTTTGTGTGTTTTGGGCTTGAGTAGAAGTTGGGAGTTATTTATCCAGCTTTCAAATGATGAAAATGATTCTTGGGTGAGTTTCTGTAGATTAATTATGTTATTAGTAGAATGGATAATGTTTAGTCATCATCATATTGTTTGAACAATGCTTGACATTTGGTGGCATGCAGGTCATTGGTAAATACATTGAAAAGCTGTGGGCTCTGTATGGCACCCTGGGGAACACCTGTTTTTAAGGATAGTTAGGCTTAATAAGAATTAATTCATTTAACAGACTGGAGTCTATTGGAAAGGTAGCTGGAGAGCCAGTTCGTGGAAGTGTTTGATAGGCCATGCAAAGAGAGTTTTGTAGAAAAAGGCTATGGGAAAAGGTATTGAAGACTTTGGGCAGATCCAGAAACATGACAGAAGCCATTCAGCCTTTGTCTCTGGATAGATTAATAGTCTTGGTGAAGTTTAACAGAGCTATGATAGTGTTATGCCTTGGTCTGAAACCATGTTGGGTGGGAATAAGGAGGTTGTTAGTTTGTAAATGAATCTTTGATTGATTATGAATGCATTTTTCAAGGATTTTTGAAAGATGGGAGAGAATGGCAATGGGTCTAAAATTGGATATATCATTGTAGTTAACATTTTTTTTTTCATAATGCTGGGACATGCAATTCCTGAATAGATCTATTTATGAGAATGGATACTGGAAATGAAATTGAACTGGCTGCTATATTTAAGAAATCACCAGGAATTCCGGCTGGGACAAGTGCACTTGGTTTAATTTGTTTGAGATATTTCTTGATTGGTATAATAGATAATGGTTGAAAGGAGAAAGATGGAGTATTAATTGAAATGGTAGGTGAGACTTAGTGGGATGTGGTCAGATTATTAGAGAAAGTCGCTATGACTGAGTATTGTTGTGAAGCAGTTTGGCTATGCTTGAGATAAAGTGATCATTGAAAGTGTTAGCGATTTCTTCCAGGGAACAGTGAGAGGTTTGGTTGTCCATTTAATCCAGGATATAGTATTTTGATACGATAGCCCAGAACTGTCAAGAATTTTTGTAGCATTTATTCTGCAAATTGGAGTAATAAAGTTTCTTTTCAAGTTTTATCTGGCATTTGGTCTTATTTTCTAAGTATTTACATTGTTGACAGTTATTTTCTGTTTTAGTATTATTATTAGTGTTTCATTATTAGTGAGCCAGATTTTCCAGGCTTTATATCTATTCCTCATTAATTTCCTTGTAGTAGGAGTGAGGCAAGGAATAGGGATGTTTTGCACTGTTTTAATCCTGGGGTGGCCATGCTGTTTAGCAGCTCCATAACTATCTTTTTAGAATAGTCAGCAGCATCATCTAGTGGCAAGACTTTTAGGAAGCTCCAGTTGTGAGATTGTAGTGAGGTGTTAAACAGTTGTGGGTCAAAGTTGTTCATGTTGTAAGAGGATTTATATGTGTGTTCCTTGGGAGAACTACAGCATTCTCTTGTAGCATATATGGACTGGTAATCACTAAGTATGCTAGCTAATGTGCTGTGGGCACTTATATTGTTAGGGTGACCTGTTAATAACCATTCCAAGGTGGTAGTTGTACCATTTTTCAGGTGGATTCTAGTAGGGAAAGCTGATAAGGTGGGAGAAATTGTACAGGTTTATGCTGGAGATCATTATGTCAGAGATGAGGCTGGACCTGTTGATATTAACTTCACCTAGTATAATTGTCTCTTGTGTGTACACTCTCAGATAACCAGGATAGGATGTTCCCTGATATGCTGATATTATCTCCGGGTTGGTTGTAAAGGGCTGCGACAGGTATTGTTTTGCATATGTTTAGTTTTGGGTTACTTAGAAGTAGCTCAGCATTCAAGAAGGTGGGTATGGAAGATGTAACAGGTGACACATGACAGGTTTATGCTACTGTGGTACATTATTGCTACTCCTCCTGCTTTTTTTGTTTAATCTATCAGCTGTAAGGATGTTAAAGCTGGGGGGGGGGGTAGTTCTGTGTTACTGATTTTAACTTTTAGCCAAGATTCTGTTATTGGTAATATATCAGATGAGTGCGATTTTATCTATGCATTTTGTTGCATTTTGTACTGAAATTTTGTTTACAGTGCTTCTGATAACCATATGAAATAGACTGAGTTTCTTGTTGCATTTTTAATTTTTGTTGGGAGAGAAGTTTCAGTTTTCAGGCAGCATTGATTTATTATTTGTGGAATAACTTGGCAACTTAGAGGGTCAAAATGGGGTGAATGTTAGCTACAAGCAGTACATTCAGTAGTACACTTATATGAATGTGCTGTTTCAGTTTTTGTAAAGATTGTACATTTGAACCTTTTTTGAAGGTATTGTATACTTTATGGTTAATGAGGTTAGTGCATTTATTTTTATATAAGTAGGGTCCTATTTTGAACTAGATTGATGAAATTACATCATAAACAAATATTGTTTGGTAGTAGGTGAAATATTCAGGGAATTGCATTTGATAAGATGTAAAGAAGGTTAATAATAAGAGTATGACAGAGATTAGAGTGAGACATTGTATCATTATTGGGAGGTGGTGAGTTTAGGGTATGCGATGCTTTAAAGGAGAGCATCTTTAGGTGAAGAGTATAAAAAAGGTATTGTCAATTATAGTAAAAAGGAGCCATAAGATGATGTTATTGGTTGGGTAGGTTTTTGTGGATTAAGTTGTTGTCGACTGGCAGTATAATTTTATAGGTGGGCAAAAGTATTTGGTGATGTAAAGGGTTGTTATTGAGTAAGTAGGGTTTTGGTGGGAGGAAGCTGTTGTAGATTGGTAACATGTTTGCAAGGGTGGGGTTAGGTGAGAAATAAAGTTAGAAGATGTAGGGTGGGTGGGATATAGGGGTAGGGTAGGTGGATGCAGAGAGCTCAAGCACAGCAAAACCGAGCTGCACCTGGCAATATTATAGATTTGCAAAAAAAATCTGAAAAGATTTTCTGACTGCAGGAAATTGTTTTTATTCAGTTTAACTTTTATTAGTGATGATTACAGCAGACTGACAAATTATAGGCTATCTTCACTATTGTTAGATGAAATATCTATTTATGCAGCAAGGGAAATATATGTTACACCTGCATAACAGAAATTAGACAGAAAGACAGAGAGAGAGAGAGAGAGAGAGTTTATGTGCGGGGAGAAACCAATTAACTATTAATGAGAGGGTAACTAACATATAGCTAGATAGACATACAGAAAGATGGATGATATTTGAAAAAAAAGCACTACTAAATTGGGACTGGAGCTGAGGGATTGTTGCTAACTACATTCCTAGCAACATGTGCCTACCTATAGTGATCAGTAGAGCAATAAGCCAAACACCATAAAATTATTTGAGAGTACTTAAGAACATTTGTAGCAGTATTTTTAAAACAATAACATACAGGGCTTTTAATGCAGGCTGAGAACCTTTCTAATCATTAATACAGGTTTCCTTTGTTCCTTTGGCATAACTGAAGAAACTGCTCTCACAGCTGGATACAACACATATTAGGAGAAATAGATGTGGCTGCTTGATAGCAGGGGGCTGATACAGACCTTTATCTAGGACACGAAATAAGAGGACATCAAGAAAAATAATGCTTGACAATGAAGTTAGATTGATAAGCTACTATAGTGTGAATGTTTTAGAGATAGACAAATAGTGTTAGAATGCCAGCCTTCTTTACATGCCCACTAAAACAGCTTTGGCCAGAAATACTCAGATACCAGCAAGCTGAAAACATCAGTAGGAGGTAGACTAGACAGAGCTCAGATGTAAACAGTTATGTAAATTTGAATTGATCTAGAAAAGGAAAGCCAGCCTTCTGTACATATCAAATAAAATAGCTTTGGCCAAGAATATTGACAAGTTGCCAATCTGAAAATCTTTAGGTGGTGATAGTAAAGCCAAGACTCAAATGTAAAATTTAGAAAACAGAACCACTATTCTTTTTTCTGGTGGAGTAGCTGTAGATTAGTACTTCCTAAAACAGATTATATCACAGAAATGGGGTCTATCAAATGTGCTAACTTTTGCAATCAATACATATATAATAGTAGGGTGTAGTTAATGAGACATGATCTTCTCACCAAACATTATGAATGCATAGTGTATACTATAAATACTTAATAAGTTCAGCAAGAAAAATAGGAAACAATCAGCATACAAACAATGACAGTAAAATATATGCAACTAGATGGAACTACTAACCTTTGATCACTGCCAGTATCAACAGTGCTGCTAATGACTGTAATAAGGTTGGGAATGTTATTTTCACTACTTTTGCTCTGTCTCTTCCCCCATGTTTTTATTGATACACGCACACACTAATATATATATATATATATATATATATATATATATATATATATATATATATATATATATATATATATATATATACATATATATATATATATATATATATATACACACACACACACACACACACACACACACACACACACACACACACACACACACACACACACACACACACACACACACACACACACACACACACACACACACACACACACACACAAATAGAAACATATTTCCTGTTTGTATTAATAATAGTTGCAACAGCATACATACCTGTAACAACCAATGTGACACAGACTGTATTACCCCCAAAGGTAGCAAGATAGCAGTGGCAGCACCACCACCAAAACAAGAAACATTCAGCACTACTGGGTCACAGCCTGTAAGAGTTGTATCCACACCTCCTACCATACCTGCACCACCTTTTTCAGGTAACTCTGTCCTATGTGGTGATGCAGTGATACCCACTGGATGTGGTGCCAATGATGCAGGCAATTATGTCACCTTTTAGGAGCTGGCAGATCATATTGAAGAGATTATGCACATGGGGTCCATTGCCAACATCTGATGCACAGAAAACATGCTCTACTAAGTCATTGAGATTCTTCTTTGCCCAGAACTGCCTACCATTCCTGAGGATGGATCCAATCATGACAGCTTTCAGGATGAGGAGTGACTTTCTAATTTGAGGAAGACGACAGAGTATGCATCCCTAATACCCTATCATATCTGCATTTACATGTGTTCCATCTCTCTTTCATCTTCAGAAACCAACCACATAATGTTATACAATCTACTCCTCATCACCGTCTGCCCTCTGCTTGATGTCTCCTTCTGCAATGTGTTACCCCTCACCATGTCAATTATGTCTGTCTTCTCCTGCTACCAAACCCTCCACTTACATACCTTAATACAAAAAGTTCTAAAAATATAAAATTTATTCCACTTCTATCCTGATCATTCCTGAATAGCTCACCTAATATTCCACCCTCTGCTTGCTTCTCATTTTCATCTCTGCCCTATTTCCCTATTCTCCCATTTTTAATCTTTAATGTGGTATAAAATAGACAGAACCCCCCCCCCACACACACACACACACATGGTCATAAATGGCTTATAGACAGAAATAGATATTTCTGGAGTCCTCCATTGCACAACTTTTGGCATTGAGCAGCAAAGCTCCTATGGAAAAACAAAAAATCCCAACACCTGCATTAAGACTTTGCCATTGTTAGTGCAATATAATTTGACACTGCTGAGTGTCAGTTAACAAATGTGAAATACATAAATACATAACAGTAACATAAGGTTCAGTATATCTGTTTTCAAGGCTCAATGTTTGAGTGATGTGATGAGTCCACTACAGTGCACTTAGTGCATGGATCTAAGCCACTGAACATGAGATGTAGTGTCACTTTTTCCCATCAGTCTGCAACTGTCTTCAGTTCCTCAGGTGATACCATTTGCAGAGTGATACCTAGAGATGAAATTTTAAAATACATGCCATTTTTGCTTCATATAATTCTTCAAATGTTATACATGCACATGAAATGTCTCATTGATGATCCCCTGCAGGTGTGCATATGTGCAGCCTTGGATAATGCATGATATTCAGAAGATAACTGAGAGAGGTATGGGTTATGTACCCTTGTGCTATATATGTCCTTGTCACCCAACTCTATCCTGCCAAAACCCATATTTCACTATATTTGCAGTGTCCCTTATTAACTTTCCCTTCAACTATGACTTACCAGATGCATAAGTCCTTCTACGACTTCACATAATACTGTGTTAATATGTGGAAAATCATTTATATAGACATGAATTCTACTCCAGTACTGTGTGCCTTGCATCACTATTACACACACACACGCACATGAGTACATGCACACACACACACACACACACACACACACACACACACACACACACACACACACACACATGCACACACACACACATAATTCCATTCCTCCTTAGTTCTTCTTAGTTAACTCATCACATGTATAGCGTGACACTCATGGACAATGGGTTTCAATGTCATAATAAATTATTCTTTGTATGCATAACATAGCACAACACTTGTCATTGAGTAGCATTGCTATGCATTGTAAAGAAATGGTAAGTGACAGTTCACTTCAAATGTCAGAAATTGAGGAAAATGCCTTCAGCCACACAGACACATTGACCATTAAGTGAATGAGCTGAGTCTTGATGGGGGACAGAAAGCAGTAGTTACATAACCATGCATATGCATTTATTATTTTAACTGTAACAACTTCTGTGCCTCAATGTATATCTTACGTGATGTTCAAATTCTTAGACAAGCTTGTGGAGGCTTCTGATCCATTCGTTATTGCTGTCTAACATTGCACATAATATTTCTTCAAATGAATAATTTTCTGACAGTTATTGCAGAGATTGTTTTAAGTCAAAATAGTCTTAATTTGGTAGGTAGTGGTTTGATTCTAGTGAGGTGTACATGACATAAGTGTAAAATGCAATTGATGACATGCAATAATAAATTAGTGAACAGATGAGATGTGATGTCATGTGAGAAATTTTACTTGGTAGTGACTCTTTCACAGGTAGAGGGTTTTGATCACTACACTTTCACAAATGAAGAGTTTTGATAATCTAACTGTTTTGCTTCCATTTAAAAATGACCATATTTATGCACATACACTATTGCTGATATCCTTTCAAATGTGTGCTTTCTGACCCCTGTTGTATAACTTGTTTTGTGGGATAAGTACTTCATATACAGGTCAAGAGAATATGAATTAGGGAGGAAGGGGTTCAATTCCTGTCAGATGTATGCTGCATAAGTGTAAAACCCAGTTGGTGACATGCAGTAAAGACTTAGTGAACAGATGCGATGTGAGAAATTCTACTTGATTATGATACTTTTGAACTCACTTTTAACCATAAATGTATTCATTCACACAGGCACCGTTGGTGATAACCCATCAAATGTAGACTTTCTAACAACTGCTGTGCAATTTGTTCTTTGGCATCCATTGGTAATCCTGATGTATTGCATGACACAATAGGATGTGATTTAAGGAGGCTGAAGTTTGAATCCAGTGAGGTCTACATTTTAGCAATCTGACTTATAATGCATACCTTCCAACAGGGAGGTACAATGTGTATTGGATAATACAGTTGTAGTTTGTGTAAATTGCATTTATCATTTCTGTGTAACCAGTTATTCCAGTAAGTTCTGCATTTTGATTCCCTTTTCTTCGCATGCTTTTCAGTAATATTCAGTTTATCAGTATTACACAGTCTCAATGTAACACTGAACTAGACTGTATTAAAATCAATCACTTCCTGGCCACAAGGCAAAGTCACACCTATAGAACCATGTGCCTGTGATGCAATTTGCACAGCACAAGGTGGGTTGTGTTATAGGTGTCTTTAATTAGGCATAAAGGAGTGATATATCTGGTGGTATAGCACACAATGAGGAAGATATTAAAACATGTTAAGGACTTAACACAAGTTGCACAAGTTAGGTGACCACAGATGCTCGGCACTGGGCATTTGTGACATAAGCTAACATTAATAATCACACTGTCACAACTTCTAAGTATCTGAATGGTCATAATTTGATAGACCATTGCCAGTACATTATGTGGAGGTTTGTGAGTCCATAGTTATCACTTTGTGAACAAGACTCATATTATAATAATGTTCCACAGTGTTTAAATAATCCCTGGAAATGTGTATGATAGTTTAATATTATGATAATTTCTTCTGTCTCATTAATTGTCAACATGCTGAGGAGCAGACTTCCAATTATGAAGGCAGGTGTTCATTTCCATGATGATATGCCTTAAAGAATACTGACAAATATCAATGTCATGTGCTAATAACGTGCAATCAAACTGATACATTCTGCAAAAGGAAACATGCATCTGAGAGTTTCCATGCCTCTTTAAAATCATGCAGTGTTGGGTACAGTGGGTGATGAATTTTGGTCTTCACCCCTGTCTTTTTCTGTGCTGATTTTACAGTCTTCAGCAATTTTGCAATATTTCCGTCATACTTATGCATTCACCGTTCTTCAATTTATCACCTTTTAAGGCATAGCTTACTACTAGCTATAAATTTGCAATATAAATAAAAAAGGTCAGGGGTTCATCCCCAGGTGTACACATTGTGTTTGTCCAGATATCAGCTGTTCATTTGTCCTGAAGTGCATTTTCTAGGCACTTCTATCATGAGCACGCTGCTGGAATATGCCCTGTTATGACACCACATTGATAAAGATGTACTTGATCAAATTCAGTGGTTCAAATCCAGCTAGATACATGTTGTTCTGCCTGATATCAGCCCTTCTGTTTTTCAGAAATGTGTTTTTCCAATCACTTTACCTACTACTGTCTCTGAGCTTCGCCTTGGTTTGGAAAATAGTGACATAGACATGAGTGCATTTTATTCCCGAGTTTTTCTCTTATAGTACTGTCATGTGACACATTGCCCTGAATGTCAACTATGCAGTTATAGATGTGTACATTATATAGGGAATGTTGGCAATGTCTCCCATAATTAATTTTTC
>NC_056736.1:185338089-185515589 GCF_019279795.1 Protopterus annectens | reverse complement strand
GCTTGCCAGTCATTAGCTGACTCAATTAAATGGCCTAGTCATTCCTCAGAGATGGAGTGGTGATCAACAGAGAGAAGCAACCATTATATCAGGCATCAGCGGTCCTTTGCGTTGCTTTTTTTAGTTTATTTTTTTCTTTTCTCATTATGTCTGAACATTGCACTCTCTCTCAATTTAGCCTAACAGATGGGGATGTGCAGTGCACTGACTGGAAGAATTTTCCTTAGTTCTACAAGAGAATTTGCTTCCATGTAGTCATGCCTCAACCCTGAAGCATGTGAGATGCTTTTCCTGATCTGTTCACGGAAATTGCGCCTACCCAGTTTATCACCAAGTATACACAACCTTAACTTCCTTTCCTAGAGAAGTGAGCAGGCCATGCACCTTTACTGCCTCCCCAGCCTGGCACCACCAGTGGAATAGCTAATCAATCCCAGATTGCCTGAGTCACAGTCAGGGCACCATCCACCTGCATCTCATAACCAGTCTTAGAATGCACATTTGTTAATGATGTCATACAGAGCACAGAATTCTCTTTATGTTTTAAATCATGCATTTCCTCTCATCTCCTTAATACAATGAGGAAATGTAAATTACAGCAATGATGTTTGTCTTATTCTGTGTTCGATAAGCAAAATTTATATTGCTTGGTGATGTTTCCTGGATGTTCTGAATGCACAATTTTCAAATTACTATCCTTTCCTCAAACATTAGTTCTACATAAACTTACTTTTTTTCTCTGTTCTTATGACTTAATGGACTGAAAAGTTCTCTGAAGGAGCAAGTAGGGTAATTTATATCATCCATATAATTCCTGTGAATATGGTTTGGGCTCAGATTCCTCAATATAGCTTTCTTGATTGCTTATAAATGCACAACTACTGTATGTAATACAAATACACAACTGTTTTTCTACACTACTCTAAAATATAACAATAGTGAAGTAGCCTGTACCTCAGTTTCCACAGAGATGTGTTTCATCACATGAAAAGTAGCATCAAACATATCAGACTTTCTGCAAAGTCTTACGAGCTCCTGTCCATTAACATGTTGTGTTATATAACTAACAGGAACAGCAGAGGAATAAACTACATAGCCAACATGCATTGTCACCTTAAATACAAAAGAAAGAATTGTATCATATCCTTAGTGAATATATATGATATTTCCCAAGATGATTCATATTAATTTGATTGGCCATTACTTCCATTAATGTGATTCTTGAACATTTACCAGTTGATCATCAAGACTCCTGTAATGGGACATTATATTATTTGTCTGCCTATACATGGTATTCTTCACACAAGGGTGAAAAGCATCTGGCAGGTCAATCATTTAGGCAGCCATGAGGGAGGTTTGTGCCCTAGTTAGTATAATGAAAATGAGGTCATATGCCATAAAACCTAAATCCTTCCCTGGAAGGGGAACACTTGAACCATGGCCTTCCCTTCCCTTGAGACAGCACACTGAACTCACAATGAGGATGCAGTATAGGTGGTTTGTTGGTTGAATGTCTTCCACAAAGATGTCTTTTGTGCTCCATTCCTGCACTGACTGGTTGAGGCATTAGATAAGTCATGTGTATCTAAAACTGCCAGGATGAGCACTCCTGTCATCCCCACTACACAAAAGCAGATGTCTAAAAAAAGAGCTAGAATATTACTATTGTAGAGACAAAAACAAAAACTCATGATCAGCCTTTTCTTCTAGTCATTTAGCAATACACACTGTTTGAAAAAGACATTTCTCCAGGTGGCTATGATTATATCACCTGAACATCAAGTGCCTGAGTCACATGACTCTGACAAAGGGAAAGCAGCTGAGTGTTTTCAAAAGGAGATTACTGCTGGAGCCATTCAGAAGTGTGCACAGTTGCAGTCATACCATTGTTTTGCGATATCTCACCTCTTCTTGTTTAAGTGACCATGTTGTTAGTATATATAAGTATGTGGGTATAGGAGCTTGTATCCCCATAAGAAACAATTAATGTTTTAATGTTTCACCATTTTTTTGTGAGGGGGGTTATTGCTGATCCTTGAGAAATCCTCATTAATAAGTTACTGTCAGGCTATCTGTAACAGCATTGTTTGAATTAATCATGTTTTGGCAAATAATGATGGTCGCCAGGCAGGACTGGTATAACATAAGCTATATAAGTCTGAAATTTATCATTGCTTTTAACTTTTATTTATTAATTTATTTTTGTATCTTTTTCATTACAGCATTATGCACTTATGTGTCAGGCTTCATGCAAAAAAAAAAAAAAGTTCTGTTTTTCGTATCTAGTACCAGCAGATGACGCTGGGTGTAATACTGCCTTTACTGCTCTGTGACCAAGGACATGAAAGTGTTTATTATCTGAGTTTGCAGAGGACACTAGGACTTCTTTTTCAGGCAGGAGTATGTACCATTTGTGGTCCTATGACTTTCATTTGCAAAATACTGCATGTGTTTGTTTGTGGGTTGTATAATTAGTGCTAAATTGTCTTGAACTGTAATTCATTGTAGTGGATCTAATTATGCCTCATGTCTGGCAGTTGGTGATAGGGTCACATCTGTGAATTGTAGTTCCTGTAGTTACAGTGTTTGATTCCTTCAGCCATCAGATGCCTACTGCTCGACCTTGAGCAAGTCATTTAACCAGAATTGCTTCCAGGTCACCACTGGAAAGGGACCATGTAACCAATGAGCCTACCTGGTTAAAAATGTGTATTATTGCTATCATTATTATAATTATAATTATTATTATTACCATTATTATGTACAATGATTTGTATTCTCATAATGAAATACTCATTCTCCCTTACCACAAAAGAAGGAAAAAAACTCTTGTGTTTTCATGAAAAGTATCATTTATAATAAATATTCTACTGCAAAGGTCTCTTTTTTTCATTTGATCTTCTTTAAGAGCTGCATAGAAAGAGACATGAACAGCACATGGCCTATAATGAGGTTTATTAAATGGTGGTGGGGATTTCCTCCAACTTAGTTTAATTTAAGTTAGTTTTATATTTGCTTGCACAAGATTTTTAACGAGCAATGGCTTTATGAAATATTTACAAAATCTGGCTAAGTAAACTCTTCCTTATTTTAAAAACATTGTATCAATGTCACAGCAATTCATGGCCAAGCAATTTGTGTTGCTCTCACTAGTTCAGAAATTGCTGTAAAATGTATCTTCTTTGGCAGATTGTATTGCTGTTTATTCTTTTATTTAATAAAAACCTACTTGCCAGACATTTCTACTTAGCTGGAATTTCAGGTATTGATGTGTCGAATGCATCCCCTTATAACAAGTATGCCATGATTTATTTCCTTTACATACTGAAAAAATAGTCCTCAGACATTCATAGCCATATATGTTGTTTATGGGGTCCTCTGTGATTTATTGAATAAATTACTGAAATGACCTCATTATTTAAGTTTCCATTTAAAAATGTTGAGTACACATCTGCAGTTTTATCTGATGTTATACGTGTTCAGTCAGACAAATTGTGCAATATATTATATTTGCTTTTGTATCACACTATCAACTATGATCTTAGCAACCATCCATGACAATGTCTTTGTCATGAAGGAAAACAAACAAGTTTGTACCACGTGTCATTGCTAAAAAGAATAATCTCCTGTTTTACCATGACTTTCCACTAAGTGAAAATGAGATGACAACAATTTTCTTATTGAATTCCTGTTGTTTAGCAATCTAAAATGTAAGGCTCACTTTTGAGAAACATGACAGACTCATCCTCTCACAAAGTGAAATAGCATTATATTATTACAGCTTCACCGTATCTCACTCACTGCAGTGTTCTTGTATAAATGACACTAGAGAAGATTTTAGTAATTTTATAAACAGCGGTGAGGTCAAAAGATGACAAGCACTTATTTAGAATTGAGTATTTCCAAACTGCTTTCTCGATATTGTTGCATTGCATAACAATATATTAAAACATAATAAGGTATACTGAAACAGTCTGCACATGATGCAAGACACTGTCCTCCAGATTTTACTCTGATTTGGACATGAACATCCATATTTGGAGGCGAACATCCAGACTTATATCCAGGTACATGAAACAGACAATGACTAATGTTTAATAAAGTGTGTGTATACATGGGTTTTGGTGGTAAATCAGAAATAGCTATGAAATGATTATTTCTTACAAAGAACAGTGCAAACAGTTATCTGCAAAGGATAGAAACCTTTTAAAGTATATTTCACTGTCTCTATGGAAGTATCTTCTGACACCTGCAGTATAAACTGAAAATTAATTGCACATTATACTAATGTGATTATTACCCTGAGGAAGTATACCTTTCAATGTCAGGGTTATGAAAGCTTTCATGACCCAATGTTCAACAATGTTCAAAGTGAAGTAGTATATGTAATAGATTACTGACAGTTAAAAGAATGCCACGGGGCTAATTGCTGGAGTCCAGACATTTTTAAAATATTCACTTTAGATATTGCATCACAGTTGTAGACTAAATTCACTTTGAAACTAAGATTACTAATAGATACTCTGTTTCTTCAGTTCATTATACAAGTTCTGCAACTGGTCCCTGGAGCAGAGAATCCCTGTCAGGGATGACACACGGTCCCCAGTTCCTGCCAAACATATCTTTTTTTCTACATTGCCCATCAGCAGCACTCTTTTCAATATTCTACAAGTATATTCAATTTGGAAAGTAGAGGAGTAGTCTGGACTCCTTTTTGGACCAGCCTGGAGCATGACCTTGGGTTTTCAGAGATTAAATGGCAATGTAGTACCACATCCTGAATGAGAGAAAGTCTAAAGCAAGGTAAATTATGGTCTGACTTACACCTCCCCATGGTGTGACCTCACTCTCTAAAGCAAGGTAAATTATGGTCTGACTTACACCTCCCCATGGTGTGACCTCACTCTAACCAGACCACACAAGGGATTTTACCTATTTAAATGTTAACATTGGAAATGCTTTGTGCTATAACAGAATATGTATAATCTCAGGCAATACTCTCCCATGCAGATGCAATCTTTTTTTTTTTTTTTTTTGTAATTATATTCTTTTTTAAATAAATAGGAACCATTCTCCTGGAATGTGACAAAAGGACAGACCATCATCCCATTCATTTTTTCCCACTTTATTTATTTGTTTGTTTATTTTCTGTTTTTTTATATATTATATCACAGTTGTGCTTTACATTCAGCTATACTGAAACTGATTCCTGAAGCAATAAAAGAAGGTTGCACAACAAATTATGTAATAATATCTCAGACTGCTTTTATTTTAAATTTGTGTGACAGGACAAATGTTCCATGTTGAAGGGACAGTGCAGTGAAAATAAGGTGGAAATAAGGTAGGATTAAATTATAGTAGACTGAGAGAGTTAGACTTGCCCTTAAACAAGTCTTAAAAAAGAATACATGCTATATACAAGGTATAGCATGGTAGAGTAATACTGAGGTTTGAATACATTTCAGACATGTTTATGACCTAAGTGCAGCATACTGAATCCATCTACAACCATAAGAGGGGGTAAAAAGCTGTCTTATAATAAGACTCATAGATCTCAGGACAGCTGAGCCTAATTTGCATAATAACTTTTCAAATCATCACCAACTTACACTTACCTGCCTTGGATGTCTATTTTAGACTTTCCTGAATTTCAACCGTTTACTAAAAGTAAGGATAACCACAAATTGATAGGAAAGGCAATTATCAGTGTACTTTAGTGTTAAGCATTCAAAATTAGCCTATTTTAACTGGTAAAATTTAATTCTGTTGCATTTGTTTGATTACTTATGAAATGCTTTTCAGTGCTGTCTACGTATGTTAAGTGACTTTCTGCAGATAATGGCCTATAGAAATGGGCACCTCCCAGGACCAAACTACAGGTAATTTTAATTAAATTACATACTGACATACATGAACTACCATTTAAAGTACTGTGTACACATCCTCATGGAAAAAAAAAACATACATGCATATGTTTTACTGCTGCAGCAGAGGCCACAAAATACACAACCAATGCCAATGAATGTCAAACTCATAACTCAGAATTAATGCTTTAATGTGCTTATCACCCATTTTCTTTCTTTTTGTAATATGCTAGCATGTCACCAATATTTCATTAAAGTATCAAATAAGGGAGGTAGGTGTGATGTTATCACTACATTTGCTTGTAGCTTATAAAATGCTGGAGCAATAGCAGAGAATAATACACATATGAGACAACGTCAGTCCTGTGGAAAAAACATGTCCCCTTGGATGCACTGAGCATACTCAAGAAGATCTTTTTGGAAATGGGGACCAAAACAGGAAGTGAGAGAGCTAAGACATGAAATTTACTAGTGGCTGACATTACTGCAATAGGAAAAAGGAACTACACCTTGGCACAGAATAGTAAAAGAGCAAATGGCATGGTGGAACATGCCTGGAAAAAAGTTAGACAGAATGGAATTCCCCATAGTATTAGTAGTTGTGGTGACACTTGCATACTGCAACTTTTAATGCCAGATGGGCAATGCTTTTTCATTATAAGGTGTGGTGATTTGTATGCAGCATATGAGAATGCTACTGGAATCATTAGATGTGGTGTTGACACCAATACTTTAAAATACTTGCAGGCAGTGTGAAAAGTAACTGATTTTATTACATTTCCTACACGTGATTGATATGACAGCTGTACGCTTATTACCCTTGCATGTTTCATCATCATCAGGTATGACGTCAGTGCCAGGTGATTCACAAAGTCTAAAGATAATGCATGGAAAATGCAGTCATTGTGAATATACATAAAAGTAATTGCACCTGTCACATATCATATTAAAATGATCTTGACATATTTCTTCACACAGTCAGGACTGGAAACAGCCATATCCTGTACCGTAGCACAGCAAGGTCATGTTGACAGCAAAACGTCAAGCAATACAATGTCTACCGCATACTCATGATACAGCAAGAGGACAATGTTACACAGTCACAAAGTGCACTGGCATGGCCCCTACACCACAGAAGGTCAATAATTCCTTAGTCAGAGGTACAAAGTCAGACACACTGAGCACAATGATGGCATGTCATAAGAGTGGTGGAGAGGGAAAGCGTACAGATCAGCACCTAATTATTGTGTACAGCCTAAACCCCTTGAAGATGAGACTACCCTTTCTAACACAGCTAGATTACACATCACAGCAATTGACCTCCAAACCACCCTCCTCTATGCTGCACCAATATTTACTAACATCTAACAAACTTATCGAAACAAGCTTGAACAGTGCTACAGCAAGGTCACAAAATGTTTAGTTAACCTTGTCCATGGATCACACCACTGTTTACCACTCATATACTTCCAGTGGCTCAAAATACCCCACCAGGTCATGTGCTCTCAATTCCTTACTGTTCATGGGCTACTATATAAACCAAATGACTGTATATGCCTAGCCAACCTAATAAATCTTACCACCCAACTAGGTCTCTGGACTCTTCCAGCAATGCCTTACTACTTTATTTCAAACCTAGCAGCTCAGCTGGCTGCTCCCTCCACTCTTACAAACTGTTCAAAACCAGGAACTCCATCCCCCTAACAGTTAGACAAAACCTATCACTAAAGTCTTTCAAACTTCTACTGAAAACACGCACTCAACTCATGGCACTGCAAATGATGTCTACCTGATTAAGACATTCTTTTCTCTCCTACCTGCTCTCCTTGCTGAATATCCCTTATAAAGCAGAGTAACTGCATAAAATTACAACTTACGATATATCTGAATACTGCATTAATAATCATTATAAGACTATACCTATTTCTGTATAATCCCACTTCTGATTTCTTGCTCTCCATACACACACACACACACACACACACACACACACACACGCACACACACACACACACACACACACACACATACACCTGCAGGGATGAAATGTAGACAGTTCAAATATGCATGTATACCTAGGAAGACTTAGACAAAAGCAGAGTATGTACTTTAAAATACTGCATTGTCATAGTGGTAGTATGAAGTAGAATTAATGAGAAGAAGAAAAGAAAACTAAGTCCAGAATGAGCTAGGAAAATATAATTAAACTCAAACAGCATATCCAATAAAGGGTAATAATGCCATGATAAATATTCTTAAATAAAGAAAAAAACAGTCACGATAAGTGGCTGAATTTCATGCTTTTGGGATAGATGGAAGGAATAATAAGGAAGATATAACTGTGAGGAAACAGTGTTAGCATTAGATGCAAAACTCAGTAGGACACTCATTAACCCATGCGTCTTCTGTTTATCACATTCAAATACATATTAATGTAACATGTACTCTCTACTGCCTTACGGGAACATCTGTATTCATTACTGAATATGTGCTTTACATGCTCCATATAAAGTCAGGGCCTTGAACTTTTCCTTTCAATAAAGACTTGTTTAACCCATGTTTAATACTGCTATGTTGTGTCATACTGCAACATACCTTTCTTATTATTTTCATGTTAGCATATACCAATTGTACTTTGTTTACCATAAAACATCCCCATTTCTTCTTGAAAGTGTCACTGAAATAATAAACCATGGAAACTACCTGCAATACCAGAAAGTCAAGAAAGTAAAACAAAAACAACTCAAGTTAATTGCATAAATTCATATCCAACTGGCATTATAGTTGCATACATTTTCTGATGCTCTGTAAAGTGCAGTGCTGCATAACAAGTGGTTTGCTGACACACAAAGTAGAAAGTTACAATAAGATATTGGCCGGGATTCAGTAATCCTCCGAGTAAGACTAACAAAGTCTTACTCGGAGACTGCCGTTTAAGACTACGATGTCAGCACGTCATTGCATATGCATGAGGGCACTGACTTAACTGGAAGGCTTACACGGAGCATGTAAGATTGCAGGGGGCATGTCGGACTGCCAAGCACTCCAAATATCCACGCCCCTGCAACCATATAACCATATAAAGTGAAAAAGACAAATGCAATGAGCGAGTCCGCTGAAATGTACACATAGCAAACTGTACACATCCCCACATAATAAACCCCTTTGTAAATGTAAAATGTAAACTAATTTTTTTTTCTAATTCCTGATATAGCTGCCCGTATTTGCACATGTTTGCGCGGGTGTGCCCATTGCTTAGCTGCAGTTAGCAATTCCGAAGAGCATAATAAGAAATGCTTATGTAAATCAAGCCAAATAGCAATACCGTAGTGGTAGAGCGTTCGCACAAAGAGGAGGCATTCCCGCTTCTATTCCCACCACTCCCCTGTCTATTTTATGTTTTAAATTAGTATATAAAATAATTCCTGACATATACGAATGAAATTTTAGTAAAAAGCATTGAAATGGCCTATGTATTAGTGAAAAAAATGTATATATATAAATATAAGAAGGTGAGCAGCATTAAGGATATTAACATATAATTGCCCATAACTAAGCAGTGGTTTACCTAGCGCAATATAATTGCCCATAGCTAAGCAGTGCTTTACCCAGCGCAATAGGTTTGCTCAGAGCTGTGCACCGCACTAACCAGCACACCGTAGGGCAACGTGGAGCAACATAGAGCAAAGTTGCCTAAACACAGCCACACCCCCTAGCCTGTCTGGACAGTAGTAAAATAAAAAGCAATGACAAAGTTCGAACCCGGGACACTGTGCACCATAATCATAGTACTGAACCACTAAGCCATGACAGCTTAGCATAAACATACACTGTTAACATACATATACTTATAAATGGAAGATTAACCATTGCTAAGCAGGTTTGCTGTAAGCTGAGAATTTTCAAAAATGGCCAGTCACAAATAAATGTGGGAAATGCAGCATATTTAAGCTCTATAGGTGGGAATACTCACCATAACTGATTGTGGCTTCCATCTGCAGTCAGAATGGCTGGTGCTGGAGAGGGTACTTGCTTTTGAGCGCAACACTGGGGCATCAAGGAGTCAAAATACATGGTTTGGCTCCTTGTCCACCGTCATGAGTCAAGACTCCTGCAGGGCCAGTTCCAAGGGACGGAGTACAAAAAAGAGGCTTGGAACTGGTTAGCTCATTATCTCACCAGTGCCACAGGCATCCCTCAGACTGGTGAGCAGGTCCATCACCACCATGCAGGCCTGAAGTGACAGAAGCAGGACCTACTGAACCGATGGATACAGGAGGCCCGTGGCATGCAAGATGCCCCACTACTGAGTAGGTAGCCATGGAATGCAATATGTAAGACATGCTAATATAGTCTAAATAATGGATAGGTATGTCTCAATATCCCTTCATTTACTTCACAGCTGCAGGTGTCCATGCTGCAAATCAGCAAGCCTATGCAGATAGGCTGCTAAGGCTGCACCACCAGGCAGGTTAGTAATTATTCTGCATGTATTGTTATATAAAATAGGTGAGAGAGCCTGAAAAAAAGTGTTGTAGCCCAATAATAAAGCCATAAAATGCCCTGAATAATTTCTCTGCATGTACTGTTATACAAAATAAGTCAGAGAGCCAGAATAAGAGTGTAGTAACCCATTAATAAAGGTAAAATAAGTCCAGAATAATATCTCTGCATGTACTGTCATATAAAATAAGTGAGCGAGCCTGAAAAATAATGTTGTAACCTATTAATAAAGGTATAATACATCTTGAATAAGTCTTCTGTATGCACTGTAATATCAAATAAATGAGAGAGCCTGTAGAAAAGTGTGTAATGTAATTAATAAAGGTATAATACTTGGAGTGTGTCTGTGTCACTTACTTTGAAATGTTGTTGTACCCTTGCATTATATAAATAGTACTGTTGTATTAAGTGCTGTCAACCCACAGCTGGGCAGTCCCATATAAAGTGGATGAAGGAAGTGCCAGTAGCTGTGAAGCATATATACAGTCCTCAACAGTTGGTTATTGGCTGGCATGCATAGGTAAATCTGGTACACGAGTAGCTTGTTAATGTGTTCCCCAGAAATGTGAGAGTGCTACACGAAATGTAGGGTTCTGTAGAAATTTAACTGAAAATGTCATGTGAACACATCCAGATATGTAGATATATAAATATAAATAAAATATATAACTATGTAGCAGTAACATCTGCATCTTGGACAGTTAGTATGTCAGATATAGGTCAGGTATATAATGAACTAGCCAAACCCATTACACAACCTAATGCATGTTGCCTAATGTAATAATACATGTAGGGGATATACACCTGCAGTCAGTAGGAATGTAGTGTAGATGAAAAGTACTTATACGATGTTAATGGAGGTATCTTTTTACACCCTACTGTATGTGCATAAACAATGCAATTCCACACCTCAATGGGTATGTCTAATCTCAAAACATTTGTTGGGACATATGTCCTATTGTTCTATAAATATCTGCATTTACTTTGATGCATGTGCCCTGTTCAAACACCACAATCTTGGTGGCCTGTTGCCACCAATCATCCCTGCATGCTGTTGGAATGCCCACTGTTGTTCAATACATGCATCTGTTATGCTTGCTGTTCAACTGTTGGAACCCTGGTGTGTTGGGTTAATGGGAATATTACTACATGCTGTTACAACTGATTTGGAATGCTGTTGTCTATGTTGTAATTAAACACACCTAAACACAGAACGTATGGGAAGGCCAGTCCTAGCAGACCCACCAGTCCCTCCTCAGCTGGCGATTGCACCTGGCACCAGCAGGTCCGGTGCCCAGCCTGGGCTCCACTCCTCCGTTGGTCTTGTGCCACCTTCGGGTGGAAGAACTGCAGGGGATGGGGCTTGTCCCCCCCATGCAAGCATGGGCAGAGAAGGGCCACCTGTCACCCTCCGAAGGGTCTGGGCTGTGGTGCGTAGAGAGATCCAGCATTCAGTCACTGATCCCCTACACCAGCTCGAGGCAAGAGTGGTGTGACTCACGGGTGAGCCTGCCTCTCCTATGCAGCCCCCAGCACAGCCACCCTCGGGGCTGTGAAGGTGCAGTGGTGACTGCCCATGGTTGGGGATCTCAGTTCCACTGTTACCATCTGTGGGCTCATGGGCTTGCGATTTCCAAACATCTGTCACCATCAATTGTGTTCACCCACCCCATGTGTCATATTCCGCCCCTGTATGCGTCTTGTCTGTCTTGTCTGTTTACCTCCCCAACCTACCTCCCCAAGTATACCTACTTCCTCTACCTCACATTCCACTCTCACCTGAAAAAAAAAAAAAAAAAAAGGGCAATCTGTTCCCACAAAAAAATTACACCCCATACATAGCTGCCCATTTCGCACACATGTCCGCTGGACATGTACAACATACTTTGTTGTCCTCACCCCTCTCTCAAGGGTGGAAAGTTTAAAATTTCACTCAAAATTTCTAACATATTCACAGCTGTTGCTGGTAATGAAATGGGCAGCTATGGACCTTCCCTACACCCATCCTGCACATCCCGAGCTGGTTTCTCAACTGTCTTTCCGTCTTTGTGCCCCCTTTTTCACCACTTTTCTATCTCCCCATTTTCTTTTCTTTCAAAGAAATTAGCGCGGGGTTAGCGGGAATAAGCACTTTTAAGCAGTAGTTAGCGGGTTTGAGCAAGTGTGTGCATGTGTGCACTTAGCTAAGTATTACTAAGCGTCACACAAACCCGCTTACAACTGCTTAAAAGTGCCTTAATCACTCTGCATAGCAGGGCCCTTGTTCTGCTGAACAGCAAAATAAAACACCTCAGTTAGTCTTGAACTCCGGACCTTAGACACATTACACTGCATGAAGTACCACTAAACTACAGTAGTTATATAGCAAGTTGGTGCTGTAATAAATATATCATGCATTACAATGAGTGAATGTAAAGGGAAAATAGGAATGCCATAACACAAATCTTGTTCTGTGGATCTTTATCAGCAGTTGTTGTGGATTTGCATGACATGACTGTGAAAAGAGAACCAGCCATTCTAGCAGGAAATAATGTTACAGTAGCACTTTACAAACCCCACACAGTATCAGATTAGGATAAACACTGGCATATTTGAATAGGGCAGAGGCCATACTTCCCAACTGTGACTGCTTTTCAGGGATGTCCCTGATTCATAAACAAAGGTTAGCTGTTTCCCTTAGAATCCCTCTGAAAAGTACTGATGTTAGACCGAAAAGTGGGGAATTACACTTAATGAATAATGTCAATAAATAAGAGCACACACTGCAAGCACGTCAGAAAAGGTGTATTAATACATATGCGCTGATTCTCTCACAGTCTCAACTTAATGTCTGTAATATATTACAGGTGTACCTCACTTATATGTACCTTTCCCTGAGGCTGTTCAAATATATACCTGAGTGTAACAGAGGCCTGGCAGAGGCAGAAACACACAGTCATCTCAGCTTTTCTGCTGTTACACACTCTGCAAATAGCTTTGGAATGAGTCCCACAAGCATACCCTTATGTAGGAGTACAACACAGAAATATCAAGGGATGTAGCCATTAACTGGTAGCAACCAACTGTGACAATGCCAATGTTCCAGTGCAGAAAAGACTGGTGTGGTGCACAGACAGAGAATAATAGGCCAACCTCTGGCTACCATCTGGTTATGTCCACAAGTGGGGGTTACGCAGACAGACTACTTGCCTTGTTAGACTAACAGGTACACAGCAACCCTGTATGTTCAGCAAGATAAACATCACACAATAATATATAATGCTCTCTGTACTTCTGCACCCCTACCCAAAAGAACAAAACACCTGTGTATTCAGGCTCTACCAAGGATGTAGGTAGGCATACTCAGTACTGAAATGTGTCCAGTTGTCTTGAGCAGCCTGTGTTAATGTCAACACAAATAAACAACAAACTGTTCAGAAGTGAGGTAATTAATATTTACAGTATAGTAATTCACAAATAGTTCATGTGCCAGAGGAATACATTGCAATAACTACTTTTGAATGGCATTTAACTGTCTAATTAGAAAAGAAAGTACATACTCCCATGTATCTTGTGTAAGCATTTGGAGGGGTGAGCAAAATTCTACACTGACAAGTGTGTACTAGAAGCAGCAGCATTCAGGTTTGAGTACAACATGCAAATCACTGGCTACAACCCTAGCTTCAGATATAAGAAGTATAGCAACCTTCTGACTGACACAATGGTGCCACAGCAAACAAGCATGGGCCCCACTTTGGAAAGCTGAAAGGGCTACGCCTACCTAACCTAGCATTTTATAGCAGTGGGCTGCTATGACAGCGAGTACTGCAATTACCACACAGCAGGCTGCATGCAATTAGTAAATGGTGGGCACCAATTGGTGCAGAGGCCATCACATGCACATGTGCAGATACCTAGAAAAGCAGGCTGTACTTGCTGTCCACACATGCAATAATCTCATTGCAGCAAGAGAGAGAGCGAGCAAGAGAGGCAGAGACACAGACACAGACAAAGACAGACAAAGAGACAGAAACAGAGAGACACAGAAAAAGAAAGAGCAACAGCAACAGACAGAGAAAAAATAAATAAAAAATAAATAAATAAATGCATTTAAAAAAATATTTCCTTTCAAAACAGACGAAACAGAGCAATGCAAAGGAAAGGTATGTAACACATATGTATTTGCTGGCATGTAGTAGATGTTTATGAAGAGTACTCTACATACTGTGAATCATCCATATGTGGCAGCAGTACATATCTCTATGTATCTGTACATGTGCATAGGGCAAGGGACATACTGCAACTGTTTGTGAAGGGTGTATATATATATATATATATATATATATATATATATATATATATATATTTATATATATATATATATATATATATATAGATATAGATATAGATATAGATATATATATATATATATATATATATATATATATATATATATACATTGTTGAAGGTTGTTATGTGCATATTTCTATGTAGGTTGTAGTGTGTTGCAAAGAAAACAGCATGCAGTGCTGGTATATGACATGTGGTGTTTAAACGCTGTGGGTATGCTCTGTCAGTTTTGCAGTGTTGCAGCCAGTGAGGCCTGCTAAAGCTATATGGGCCGAGGACACCTTCAATGCAGTCTGCACAACACTGTGCAATATTATTACATAACTGTATATCTCAAAACTGTCGCATAATTGATATTCCCACCATGAATAGTGGACTGTATATGTGCATCTATATGTACAGCAATGGATGTTTATATGTATGTGTGTATGTATGTGTGTGTGTGTGTCTATATACATATATGTATATATATATATATATATATGTATGTATATATATATATATATATATATATATATATAGATAGATAGATATATATATATATATATATATATATATATATATATATATATATATATTATATATATATATAGATCTGTAGATATATATATAGAGAGAGGGAGAGAGACATGGGGCATACTTACTGCGACAGGTGCCTGGCAACCAAGTATGGACTGAAGCACAGTGTTGACAGTGCAGTGCCATCCCTTCTTGCCAGAACACTGCACCCATTAACTACCACATAGGTGGTAGTCTACCTAACACCAAAGGTGTGATAAGGAACATGGGACACAGGTGGACAGTAGCCTCCCCTTTGATAATCACAGTGCCACACTAGTCATGTACTCTGTCTACATGGTACATGTCATCGCGAATGGTGTGTCATGTAGGAAAATATAGGTCAGTGTTCCCCTCTACTCATCACACTTAAAACCCATTAGAGAGTACAATGCCAACTACAGCAACTGGAAAGGCCACAGACATACCTCACAAAGAGTAATACTGGCCTCAAACAGATGCCCTATGCAGACTGACTCACAAAACCACAGCTACACTGTGTTGCATACCGCCTACCCAGAGGTGACCTCTGCCTAACATACTGAGGTATGTCACACCCATAGCTGTTGGACATCCTCCACGTAAACATATTACAATCCCTCCCAGATATACGTTCTAGGGCCCTACACCTTGTCAGCTCACTAAACAGCACATGCTGGAGGGATAGAGTCCTAACTCAGAGACATGCCATACTCTGGAACAAACCATCTATCAATAGCAAACAAAGCTCCTCATTAGCAGTTGTCATAAATACTCCTGATGATTGTTTGGGAGATAGGAAATACACCCCAGGAATCACCTCTGTGGCAGTGGTTGACAGGGGCAAGTGAAACTAAATTACATGTGTGTCAAAGGCTAGGCTGCTGTAGGCCCTAGGGCCAATAGCGTATTACCTACCCATGACACGATGCACACACACACACACACACACACACACACACACACACACACACACACACACACACACACACACACACATGTACTTAGTGCAATAATTGCTATGTGATGTTGACTGAGTGTGATGGTGAATGTGTTGGTGAATGTGTGCAAGGTCTGTAAAGGTGTGATAGCTTAGTGTGAAATTGTTTCTGTCGTGGTAGTTGGTGTCCTAGCTGTGATCCCAGCAAAAGATGTGTATGCTATTGCTAGGCAGAAAAAGTAGTATGGCATATGGTGTGACATAGTCCCTTGTTATCGACTGTGGTGTTCCATTGTAGGCTAAAGCAATACATGTATACTTAGTGAGTGGTACTGCTGGTGACTCCAACTCCCATATGAACTGTAGTACTACCTGAAGCTGTAGGCCTAAACAGTACAGTATGGTATATGTTCACATTGCTTGGAAACACTGTTTTGTGTATTCCCTGTAGTCCTTACAGATTACATACCTCAGGCATAAGGTTTTGTAAGTAGTGACACAGTACTGTATGGTACACAGGTAAAGCTCATCTGGGTTGGCATACATTTGTGTGTTGTATGTATGTCTGATGTGTGTGTAATTATGCCTGTACCATGCCCTCAATAATATCTGTGTTACAGGGTATACGTGTGTATCGAGCAACATGTATAGTCTAGTACAGCAGTATGCCACCTATATCAACAACTGTGCACATATGTTAGGCATGGGTTTGGCATCAAAGACTACTGTGGCATACTGGTAATACTGTGTGTACTTTACATTCATTGCAATGGATGACATCTTTCTTTATGCATTAGCTTGATATATACCTCCTGTGGCTAGGTGTTGCATTGTGTCACATACAGTGTGCCATGTACTGGTATATAGTCTTACATACTGGCTTCTCTTTGCTGCTGTGCAGAACATGGTTTGATATATAGAGAGTGGCAGGCACTGTCAGCCAGTTGTGGCCTGAGCACTAATATGTGGTATTGAACATGTCTATCCTCTGACAACCAATCAGATGCGAAATATGGCAGGTAATTGATATCTGTACTTTAGGATGTTAAGTGTGCCACTTGACTTGCTCACACATCTTGTTTAATTGTCTTCCAGGGGTATGTCCCACCAAAGAAACCCATCTTATACAGCTGCAGAGGAGGCAGAAATACACAACAGCTTGGTGCAGCACTACACCCTGCTGTTCTCTAGAACCAGCCAGGACCAGCATGAGTGGACTGCACTGTGGCAAGATCTCATTCATCGGGTAAATGACATAGGCATGCATAACCAGACATATGAGCAGGTACACCATCACTGCAGTGATTTAATTAGACATGTCCGGCGGCATGCGTCTGATATCCATCGACAACAGCTTGCCACAGGTGGTGGGGTGGCTATTCATACCCCCATCACCAGAGTGGAGGAGCTGCTCCTAAGTGTAGTGGCTCCTGGCCAACCACAGGAACAGCAACTGACATGTGT
The DNA here is from genome assembly GCF_019279795.1 of Protopterus annectens. NCBI lineage: Eukaryota > Metazoa > Chordata > Ceratodontiformes > Protopteridae > Protopterus > Protopterus annectens. The sequence goes on along the minus strand of NC_056736.1, from coordinate 185,497,952 downwards.
CATCATGGAGGCCGGAGCCACCCAGCATGTTGACATGGAGCATGCAGCTAACATGACTTATCTGTAGACTACTGTTATCTGTATTGGTAGATTATGCATACGTGACATGTGTACTGTGTATTTAGCAGTTATGCTGCATAGTGTTGTTCAATACTGATATTTGGAATATAATCTGTATGCCTGTGACTGTTGACTGTTGTGCTAATGTACTTTAGCAAACTCACAGTAGCAATGGCACAGTTGTGGCTACTAACAAACTGTCTCATATTCTTGTAGGTCCCTCTGGTGTGACAGCAAGGCAGCCTGTCGATGCTGGTGAGTGTGTTATAATTTTAATATTGCTAATGAAATGTGCATGTCATAGGTGCAGTGTAGGCCATGTACATGTAACACACCTACGCATAATGCATGCTGTGCATGTTTGCTGTGAGACTATGCACATCTCAGTAATGACAGTAGCTGCCTCAATTGCATGCAATACACAGAGCAGCACACACAATTGTGGCAACACCATACTGGACATTGGAAAACATACACAACTTTGTCATACGCAGAACACCTTAACATGCTACACATAGCATATCCAGACACCCACTGTACAGTATCCCACATGTCATCCACACAGCACACATAATATACCTGAGGGGTAGAGGCCTATCATTGGGCTGTGCAACACTCTTCAACACATAACACATTCATATTAATCAATGCTCCCTATTGGGCACCTTACAAACCAATGTAATGAGTGGCTGTGGGGCCAATCACTGAACAACAGCACACATGCATCAAAGCCATGTATACTGTTATTAACACAGGCTGTCTACACTCACTCTAAATGGTCTTGAGCAGCAAACTTTCTGCATGCTGACATGTGTGATATGACTGTTTGCCTTGTGATACTGTAACCCACCTTCAACCACTATTAAGTATGTTTTGGATTGCTGGTGGTGTGTGTGGGTATCTGCTGTAGTGAGGAGTGTATTTGTGTGCATGTGTGCATGTGTTCATGTGTTCATGTGTGCATGTGTGCATGTGTTCGTGTGTGCATGTGTGCATGTGTTCATGTGTGCATGTGTGTTCATGTGTTCATGTGTGCATGTGTGTTCATGTGTGCATGTGTGCATGTGTTCATGTGTTCATGTGTGCATGTGTGCCGACATCATGTACAGGTCGTAAAGTGTGTTTCCTGTCTCCATCCCACAGGTGCTATGTTATGGCTGATTCACTGCAGCAGGGAAACTGATGTCACTGAGTCACATAGTGATAATGAAGATAGGTGTGTTGAGGCACAGGCATGTTTGCCAGGGTCTGTCATTGGGCCACCAATTGACAGCACACAGCTGTCCACCCCATCCATGCATACAGTCATACTGCCAATACATCCATCACTAATGCTCATAGCTGAGGGACAGCGTACTGTTGGCATTGGCCAGGACAGTGTGGTATCCATGGCACATGCATCCCAACACAGCAGCCATACCCAGATGTCTGGAAGGGTACCACATAGGCAGATGTCCAGGGGTTCTCATAGGAGCACTGCTGCTCATCATGCCACTGGCAGATGTGCCATAGGTATGACAATGTCACGCATGTTCCAGGCTGTCATGGAGGCACAAGCACGTATGGAACAGTATACCAGACAGGGACTGAGGGCACAGAGGGCCCATAAAACTGCTGTCATTGACAGTATCCATGACCTAGCAGGTGCCATCTGACATTACACCGAGGTCACTGATAGACGTTGGGGAGAGACATTAGATATCCTACCCAATGTCATGTCCATGTGCCAGGACAGTACGTGATGGTTGAGACGTCGACGTAGATATATGCCAGCAACATTAGCAGCTGTCAGTCGCCGCGGATGTCCCTCAAGCCACAGCTGCTCCCATAGTGCCAGTACCAGCCCCAGCAATGTTGAGGGTGGGCTGTCCATAAAATGTCCTAGAAGACTATGTGCACATGGCTCTGGACAGTCCCAGCAGGGACCTGTTTCCAGTGTGCATCCATCCACCTCTGGGGATAGTACCCAGTCTTGCTTTGTACCTGATAGTGTCAGTAGCACCCCTGCCAGGCACAGTTACAGAATCCGTGGCCAGAGATGGTGATCTGTAAAGCCTCACAGGTACAGTCTGTGGCTGTCCCACAAATACCCATATATGGCAGCCACATGGTGGAACTGTGTGCATGCAGACACACACACATACTCTAGACACCTAGGGCTAACACATACCCACACACATTACAACAACATTGGCCCATTACAGTATTCTTGCCCCCCCCCCCACACACACACACACACATAAATGTCAATTGGTTGGCTTACTGTAGACCTCTAGTGAACCAACAACACACCCTGTGCATATGATGAAACCTGTGCTGCCTCCTGTCATCTGTAACATCAATGCATGAACAGGCTACCATGGTGCTGATGCACGGGGTGTCTATATAGCAGTATAGCAATGTTAGCATGTTGCCAGCTGTAGAGTGTAATGATATGCTTGAAGGTGTAGCTGAGCAGGCATGATGCATTAAAGCTATGATTGTCATTGTAGTGTTGTTTACACCAGTGTTGGTTCCAATTTTGTATTTTCTGGCCACTTGCCACTTGGCTGATGTGTGCAGTATTGGGAGCATGTGTTAGAGAGTGGACAGTATGTGTGGGATGTGTGCAGCACAGACTTGCAGGTGTACAGTTGTGAACATGGTGGAGTTGCAATGTCTGCATGTATGCGCATAGTGGACACATGGCCATGATGACATGCTCTGTATTACACAGTAACACTCCATAGTTTCTATTGGTGGCCAGTATGCCTTGTACTGCACACATTCCGGGACCTGACTACACATGTGTGTATGACATGGTTTGACACTGTGCTGTGGGTGATACTGTTACTATCTGTCATTGTTTTGCATTCTGGTGGTATACATCACTTCAGCAGCCTGACCATAACCAATCGTTAGATGATGTCTTGACAACCGACACACAGATGTAGGACACACAGCAGCATTTGGATCCTTCAGGTACTATACAATGCCAGTAACCACTGGTATTCACCTGCACTCATTACTGAGACCACGCCTGTTTGCCATATAGCTCTCTTAGGTACAAGCAATCACAGTAGGGATATGTCCGTCCTCATCTGGTAATGCATACTGTGGCCTATAATGCATTCTCCAGATGACACACACATACTCCACAAGAGTATCATACAAACAGATGCCTGTTGTCAAACCCATGCTGTAAAGCTATAAGTCAAACTAAGCATTGTCATCCACCTATATGGAACATATTATCCCCACAGTACCATAGATAGTAGCCACCAGCATGATGAACAGGTACATATGTGTACATGCAACCAAGTGTTATGTCATCTCTCCTTTGTTAATCACATTTCCAAAGGTATTCTGGAATCCCTTGGTGGATCACATAAGCAATAAGGGGTCTGCATGCATATCCACAGTTTGTTCTATACCTATGAATAGTCATCATGGACAGACTTTGCTGCGTTTGAACAGGTCTGACATATACCTCGGCCATAGACCCTCACTCACACATTCCAAAATAAATCATAATGACTTTGTGTGACACAGATGACCTAGGCCAGGGATCACTGCAGTGGCTGGCCTTGTCACAAGGTCTGGGAAGCAGCAGCACAGTCTGGCAAGGATGACAGCTGTGTTCTTGAAGAAAGCAGGGTTCCCACACATGCAATCATTGAGGTAACATGTACAGATATGTATTTGACATGCAGTTAGCTCATGTGCAATGCATACTGATATGTCATACAGTGGTAAAAGCAAAACCCACAACACATTGACCAACAGTGTCACACAGATACAGCTCACATGCTCACCAAGTGCAGGATTCAATCCCCTACTTAACTACTCCTGATGCTAGTGGAGTATGCATTAACATGACGTGCGATGCACATTACTGTCAGTTTTCTTTTCCACCATTATATTTGTAGGATGGTGACATCATCAGACTTGACAAAGGTTACATTACCACTTTTGAGCTGTTTCACTACTCTCCTAAAAGGTTGTTCCTTTGCAAGGGGAACACACACACACACAGTTGCCTGGTGCAGGATTCAAACTCCTACTTAATGATACTAGAGAACTACACATTAACACAACAGGCTATATGGATTACTGGGAGTATTTCTTTCCACAGGTATATTTGTAGGATGCTGACATCATCAGACTTGACAAAGGTTACATTACCACTTTTGAGCTGTTTCACTACTCTCCTAAAAAGTTGTTCTTTCCAAAGGGGAACACATGCACACAGTTACCCAGTGCAGGATTCAAATCCCTATCTAACTACTTCATGATACTAGAGGAGTGTACCTTAACAAGATGCACTATACAGATTAGTGGGAATTTTATTTTACACAGGTATACTTGTAGGATGCTGACATCATCAGACTTGACAAAGGTTACATTACCCACTTTTGAGGTGTTTCACTACTCTCCTAAAAGGTTGTTCCTTCCCAAGTGGAACACACAAAAACACACACAGTTGCCCAGTGCAGGATTCAAACCCCTACCTAATTACTTACTGATACTAGAGAAGTACACATTAACACAACATGCTATACATATTACTAGGGGTTTTCTTTTCCACAGGTATATTTGTAGGATGGTGACATCATCAGACTATACGAAGTGTGTTACATTAGGTGACATTAGTTGGCCTACATTGAACGAATGTCTAAACACTTTGGCCATGTGATCATCAAAGTTGAGTTTACTATCTACCTGTGTCACCAGGGCCATACTTATTTTCTCTGTACATGCTGGATTACCACCTATGTGGTAATTTGGGTGCACTTTGTATTATCCAAAGGGGATGACTATGCATTCTTTGCCATTCAGCTTGAGGGTATTGTTTTGACACCAGGTATCTGTCTCTGTAAGACACTTCTGGAGGATGTCTGTGTCAGCTGTACAGTCAATTATGGACCACAGTTTCCAGTCATCTGCAAATCTGTTCAGCCTTACACCTGCCGTGCTTGCCTGTACCTCTGAGCAGTATCGACTGAACAGGTGGGGTCCCAGGACCAAGACCTGTGTGATGCCATGTGTGACTGGCTTAGAGTTGGACATGGCACTTGCAACTATGAACATGTGTGTTTGATCTGTGACCCACTTGGCCACCCATCCTGTGACATAGCTGTTCATGTTCAAGCTAGTACACTTGTCCATGATGACGGAGTGGGGAATGGTGTGGTAAGCCCTTAGAGAGGTACAGGTGGGCTGTGTGGACTACTTTCACCTCCATCTATGTTCATGGTAACTGTTTTAAATAAGTCAACCAGGTTTGGGAGCCAGGCTATGCCTTTAACAAGGCAAAGTTGTGTAGAGTCCAGTGTCTGGAGATCTCCAATGTCTCAGTGTATGGGTTCCATGACAATTTGCTCAATAGCTCTGTAGACCAGGCTGAGTACACATGTTTGGCAATGGTTTCCAGGTTCTGTTTTGGCACACCCTTTGTGGAGCTGGATGACTGTTAGTGTATGCCATTCTTTGGGTACATAGCCTGTGATACTCTTGAGTCTGGACAGTGTATGTAGTCATGTTGATGCTATGTTCTTAGCTTTGGTGAGGGCTGTCTTTACATGCATGTCTGTGACATCTGTGTCTCTGCATCCTTATGTGATAGACACAGGCCGTTTTGGGGGTGATGGGGGGAGTTTACACTGCACTTGTCCCCCTTGGTGTGGGCAATGAAAGTTGGTTTGGTGTATGTCATTACTTTTTTCAGTAGCTGACAGCATATTTGGAAGTTGACAGCTACATGTCTGATATAACTACAGAAGGCCTTGTGGTTGTTATTCTTACATTCCTTGGCAGTTTGTCTTTGGAAACTGTGCTTGGATTATTTTATGAGCGATCATTGTTTCATCCTAATAATGAGCAGTGATGCCTTTCCTTTAGTGAAGTTGGCTCTATCAGGTGTTAGTTTCCTCCTTCTGTTGTCTAGCTTATTTCTGGGCAATGACCACCAGATTTGTTTCTTATTTTAGGGGAGTGCATCTTGCTTTTATTTGTGATGTCTCGATCCATGCATCCCTGTAGATGTTCATAGGATGCACTTGTAAATGATTTGGCAGATTGTATACAATTATCCTATAGCAAGAGGGCTTTGGGACTTTCCACTTTGGTCTTGGGAAGTGCGCTGTTTGCTTTTGAAAATGTCTTCACAGTGGTTTCATTGACTGGGTGTGGGGGCGGGATGTGGATGTCCAGTGTGATTACTTAATGATCTGATATTACCAGCGAGGGGTTTATCTCTGTTGTGGAACACGCTACCCCATGTTGATGATGATCATGTCAAGTATGTTGTCACCTCTAGTGGGCATGCTGACCAGTTGTTCCAGGGTGTTAGAGTTTCTTAACTGTAGGACACATTGGGCAAAGGACATTGTATATGAATAATTCACCCACTCATTGTTTGGGTAGTTGTAATCTCCTCATATAATGGTGTTTGATAGGACCTTTATATTTGCCATTGTTTTCCAGAATACTGAGTGAGGTTCCTGAGACAAGGTGCATGATCTGTAGCAGGCTACAATCTGATGGGCAGATTTGCCCAATGTTAGTTGCACTTGCATGGTCTCCAAGGCCTCAAGCTGTGGCAGTAACCTGGAGGTGTGGATATCCATAAGGTAAATGGCTACACCACTTCCTTTTGTATTTCACTTGTGGTCTTGGGTCCAAAGGTCAGGGTGATTGTGAGTATTTTACGTGGATCATATCCAACAGCTGCATGTTTGACATAGCTTCGGATGCTACACGGTGAACACCTATGAGTAGGCGATATGCAAGGGAGTACAGATGGAGCATTCCGCGATGGTCTGTGTATGGCATGTATTTCAGGCCAATAATGCTCTTTGTGAGGTATTGCTGCTGGCTTTCCAGTTGTTGTAGTTGTCTTGCGAGGTACATAGCAACAGTGGCGTTGTACTTTTTTATAGTTCTAATGAGTGCTGAGTAGAGGGGAACAATGTCCTCTTTTATTCTGCATGAGACACATTTTGTAATGAGGTGTGCCACATAAGAGGGTTTCCTGACTACTGTGGGAATGTGCTTATCTCAGTTGTATCCACTGTCCACCCATGGCCCAGGGTCTCTTGTCACACTTAAAGTGTGAAGTATACTACCACCTATGTTGTAGTTCTTGGCTACAGAGATTTTAACAAAGGTGATGATAATGCACCTTTTGGCATTGAGCTACAGCCCATGGCTTGGACAACAGCCATCTGGCTCAGTGAGGCCCTTTGGGAGGATGTCCACATCTTTAGTGTTTACAATGATGGCTCCTAGTTTGCAGTCCTCTGGAAACGTCAGTAGTCACAGAACCTCTATGTTAATGTTTACTTCAGGGAAGTAGATACTACACAGCCTGGGAAGTTATCTAGTCCCATGGCTGCTGTGATACTGGCTTCGGAGAGTGTTTTTTACCTGTGCAGCTGTGATGACAGCAACTTTGCAGTCTTCCATTATAGACATGTGCTCTTTCATGGGTGAGAGGGGAGTAAAGTTAACACTGATCCTATCTGCCAGGATGTTGCCAATATCAGTTGGTTCTGTCCATTTAGTGCCATTGAGCTGTAACTCAGAACAGATCTGAGTGTAACCATGACATGGACCTGTCTATTGGGCAGAGATCTGCTGTGTAGACAGTATGCCACTGAGTACAGCTTGGGTTACATTCATTCTTGTTGCATGGGCCAACAATTTGAGGCCAGTAATCCTATTATTAAGGTTCTTCATTGTTCTTTCTAGCTGATGAATGTGTCTAGTCAGATTTCTTGCAAGTGTGTTGTGGTAGTCTCTGACAGGTCTGATGACTGCTGTGTAGTGGCAACCTCCTTTGACCTACATGCACAGACATTGGCAGTTTGTGTGTACACATAGCAGGATTTTCAGACCACTTTGTAAATGTGTTTCTGGAAGTAGAGATGACTATACACGTTTGTCCATAGATCCCTTATCATCACATCCGTATTTAGCCTAAGTGTGTGAGCATGCCCAGTATGACCTTTCAGTATCTTCCTGCCTGACATTTGCTTCATTTGTTTACGTGTGTAAGCATGCGCAGTATGACCTTTCAGTGTGATGCAGATTGAAATCCACTACATTTGTTGGAGTGTGTGAGCACGCACAGTATACACATTTATACCATATGCGTATGGTAAATCAAGGTGTATTTTTACAGCAGGGCTCACCTTTGTGTCATAGATCAACAGGGATCATACTGTGCCTTCAGGGCTTCCATGAGGCACTTTGCATAGACCTATCAACATTTCTACATACAGGGGGGGCAGCTATTCTTTGTACATTTCTAACCGTGGGTACACCGGATTGTTACTGTGGGTGTAGATAGGATGTGGGTTTCACCTGACACTTATACACACTTGCTGTGCCTGCACTGCTATGTACAGGACACCATTACAGTCTGTACTGTTGCCTATCATACTGGCTTGAGGCATACTAGTATACTACAGGTCTTAGCATCCATTGCCATATATATTAGCTTGCCACTTCATAGCCTACACAACCCACATCACAACACCTGGCCTGAAGTTCTCTGTCTGCATAGGCATGTGGGTGAGGTTACCCATTTGCCTCATTAGGGGCATGATACAGCATTGCTTTGTGTTTGCATTAGTGTACAATTGTCCTGCTGTGTCTGTACCACTGTAATGCTATCATGGCTTAGTGATTCAGTACTGTGACTATAATGCACAGTATTCTGGGTTCAAGCCCTGTCACTGCTTTTTATTTTCATGCTGGCCAGACCAGACTGCTTAAGGTGCAGTAAAGCAGATATGAGCATGTTTAACTGACTTTGCTCAGCTTTGGCCGACTTTGGCCAACATTGCATGAGCAATTTTGTTTACATATACTACGTATTGGTAAAAGCTGCTTAGCACTGCTTTATATTGCATAAAACATGGCAATCATGCCTCAGGTGGTGCTGCAGGGCTGCCTATGTTGGATGCACATACGACACTCCTTATACATGTTTGGAAACAGGTAGTGTCAAGTTGGGCATCCCGTTTATTTTATGTGTGAGTCAGTGAGAGGTATCATTTCCAGGGTTCCTACTGAGCCAATGTATGTGCTATGCATTGCCTCTTTGCCAAGGACAAGGCATACTGGGCACGCCTCCTTCTACCTACTGGGGCAGACTCAGGTTGTTCCTACTCCGAGTAATGCTGTACCTGTGCAGGCCTTAGCAATGGTGGGGGGGGTTGCTTGGCCCTGCCACATGCTGTTCCTGTTGCAGCTGTTTTCGCAGGATCAGATTGTGTAGCATGGCACATACCATGACAATTTGGGTACATGTAGTTGGTGAGTACTGCAAGGCTCCACCAGATGTGTCCAGGCCCTGGAACAGTGACTTGAGCATCCCAAACACATGCGCGATTACATTTTGTGTCTGTGCGTGTGCCTCATTATGGAGTTCTTGTTCAGGTGTGTGTGCATTTCTGATGGGTGTCATCAGCCACGGCTCCAGTGCGTATCCAGCATCCCCCACTAGGTGACCATCAGGGATGTCCCCATTTGCAAATGTCTGGTACAGCTGCGACAGATGTCAGATATGGGAATCATGGTAGCTTCCAGGGCAGCCAGCACACAGATTCAGTATTATGCCCTGGGCATCACACACAACCTGGAAGTTGATGGAGTGGAAGCCCTTGCGGTTGATGTAGGCCCTACCCTGCTCACCAGCTGGTACTTTGATGTGTATTTGTGTGCAGTCAATTGCACCCACTACCTCAGGGTATTCCGCTATTTGCTGAAAGAGATGCATATTGCTGGCCAATATCTCACGGTCATTGGGGAAATATACATGATCACCGACATGTGCTGACATGGCATTCAGGAACTGGTGCAGGACCTTGATGCTGATGCCTATGATATCCCCATCATATCACCAGTTGGTCTCTGGAAGGTACCTGTTGCTAGTAGTCTTAGGCCAACACATACCTTGGTTTCCACTGGCATGAGTTCCCCTCTGTTGGTTCTGTGTGTGAGGCGTGGCCTGCACAGCTCAAGAATTTGCTGCAGGAGCTCTCTGTCCACTCTATAGTGCTCAACTATCTCCAGCTCATGTAGCCCCTGGTAGGTTACCCTGGGTCTGTACACTCTTCTCCGTCTCCTCACTGTGGATTGCTCAGCAGCATTCACAATGGCACCACCCTCAGCATCTTGCACATGTTGCCTTATAACAGCAATGGCAGCCCCTAACATTTTTATGTCTCAGTTTAAGCTTTTTAAGTTTTCACTTCTCTTTGTTGACTGCAGTGTTGCAGTGTTTCTGAGAAAAACATGGGGGAATGTTGTTTGAGAGTTTTAGGTGCTGGGCTGGGCTAGTGTACTGCCTGTGTAATTGGCTGATTCTGATTGATTTCACCTGGCAGCTCTGCTAGTTCTCCTTGGTTAACTTCCTACTACTTCCTTTCCTTCCTTTTCCCATTTCTGTTTTCACAGGGGGCAGCACCATGCAAACAAGTGCAAACATCTCACACGAGCGCACACAGGCTTACGCAGGCTTACCTGGGCTTAGGCGGGTGCACATTCATGTATACTAGCTTAGACAGCCTTACACAGGCTTACACGGGCACACACATGCGCACACAGGCTTAAACGGGTTTACACGCATGCACACACGCTCACACAGTGTAAGCAGCTTTGCAAGAAACTTTAGTGATAGCCACAGCGTACACCTTCAGTTTCTTGATTTCAGTTTAGGCAACTGTAGACACACCTCTTTTAGTCCTGAGTAACTCACAGCAACCACATGCCACTCTGCTCCAGTAAGCTTACAGTCTTTTTCATACATACCCCCTCATGATGTCACCCATCTCCTACTCTGTTACTCCCCTTTTCCTACTCTTACACTCGAGGGACATGGTTCACATAGCAGGGAATATTGGGATTCACTATCCTTATCCTCATTTGCATAGGATTGCCTACTAATGCTACATCTCTCAGACTGAGCTTCCTCCTTAGCAACCTCTACTTAGTAGCCATGTTGTCATCAGCCTGCCATTCACTTGCATGGCAGATTAATATTTTGAATAAATTTCCTATTTGTGCCTTTTATTTTTTGGTTTTCTGATTTTTAGAGCACAGCACGTTTGCGCGGTGCTGTGCTACACTTAAACTTTGGAGATCAAGCTAAAGAAAATATATATTTTTTTATTTTACAATGGGAAAAAATGCCAATGGCTGTATATTTGGCCATTGGCATGCTTCCTCAACTGAATGCATCCTTTATTTGGAGCTGTCATGGATCCATTTTGCTATTTGCAGAATGGTACTCAGTTGACAACTGAGTACATTTCTACAAATAACACTACTCTTACTCGGACAGGTTAGGGTTTCCTGGATCGCAAATTTACCTCATTTGCATAGCTTTCAGCAGCAAATGAGGTAATTTGCATAACCTAACCCTGTCCGTGTAAGAGTCGTTTTAGGAGCTCTCTTGCATGACCCTGCTGGCTGTTCCTGGATTGCTCGGCAGACATGTTGGCAGCATGGAGTCTTACTCTACTCTTAGACTCCATGCAAGCCTTCGTGAATCCGGCCCATTATGTTTTATAACATATTAATTCCAGAAAGAAGAGTACATTTCCTTCTGCCACAAACATAAGCATGCTATTTATTTAATCAGGAAGTATCACAGAATCCTGCCTCTTAAATTTTCCACTGATGCAGTGAACATGGACACACAGACATGGCAAAAACTAAACTTTCGGCGACACCAATAAGCGTACAGCTGCTGTTGAAAGGAATAAAACGCTGGACACCCTGCAATAATCCAATGGAACGCCAGAAGACTTGCAATCCTTTAATGGACAAACGCAGAACTACACCAACAGATACAGCAAACACGTAAAGCACTTCCTGCCAAAACAGAAATGCTCACACTAAACAACGATCAACCTATTCTACTACATGATTGACTGGTGTGATGGTCTCAAGCCAATGTTTTAAAATGTGCAGCAGTTCAGTGTAATTGGACATTATTATCAATTGCAGGCAGCAAGTCCACAAGTAAATTGCAGGTCATTAAACAGAGAAATTCACTACATTTATTGACTAGAAAATAAAATCAAAAACATATCAGTCAAAATAGCACACCTGTGATGGATTAAGAACAGTTATCAACTTTTCTAGTTAACCAAATGAACACATATGAATACTCATTGGAGAGGCAGATCTTTTTTATTATCTTGTGTGTCTAATGAGAATAAAAAGAACACAAACTAACTTTAATTCACAAAGTACATAAGAATCTATAATTAAATATCATAAGCTATTATCCCAAGTAGGTTATAAAAAGCTGAAATAATTCATCATCATCATAGTATGAGAGCATACTTTTAAAGTGTGATGTAGTAGTCTAATAAAGCCGTATAAATTATTTTATATAACTTTATTACCAATATATCTATGTACTGAGATATGCAGCTGTATATCAAAATGCAAATTCTCACAGAACAACGGGGCTACCAGACATAATCTTCTTTTTCTTTCAGCTTATCCCGGTTAGGAGTCACCACAGCCGAACAATGGTCTGCAGAACAATTGGCACTAGAGTTTTACAGTGTTGAGTTACCAGCCTGGCACCCAACCTTCCACAGAAGGCACATGCACACACACACACACACACACACACACACACACACGCACACACACACACAATCACACACACACACAATCACACACACACACATACATACACACACACACACACACACACACACACACACACACACACACACACACACACACACACACACACACACACACACACACACACACACACCTAGGGACAATTTAGAGTGTCCAATCCACCTACAGCATGTCTTTGGGATGTGCGAGGAAACCAGAGCACCAGGAGGACACCCACATGATCACAGGGAGGGCAATGAAACATAATAAAAGGCTGAAATGATATAATACTTCATTATGTGTATACTTACAGAAAATAATAGGTCATGATTGTATGAAACTGATACCAAAATAAAACCCAAAAAGGCAAACAGTGCAGACTGGAAGTAGAAATCTACAAAATGATTTATTCTCCACAAAATAAGCACTTTCTTCCCAAAGTTAAAATTATAGGAACTTCAACAGATATAATTTAAAACAGTAAAAAGCATTTCAAGTACTAAGGCAGAGTGACATCATTTCCTTTCTCAGGGCAGTGAGCACTGCTTACTCAAACCACACCCCCTTAACACACACACAGAACAAGCACACAGTCAAGCTCAGAATAAATATAAAATGCAATTGTGAGCATAAATTAGACTTTAAATGATCCAGGAGAAACAATAATAAAAATATAAATATATAAAAATATCTTATAAAAAGTATATATGTATATCTGAATGAAACAATTAATCCTATTTGTACTCTAACTTTACCTTTCCAGTGCTTTTAACTTTAAGAGACTAAAATGGACAGACTGTCATTATGTCCTGGCCAGGACAAATAATTTAAATGCAGCTGCCAGGATAATTCTCTCCTTTCCAGTATATAAGGTCATGTCCCCCCCGTCAGACGCAGATAAAACATCTAATATAATAAACTTGAAAGTATGTTCTACATTCAGTGAAATATGTTTGGCTAAAACATTTGTTTTACAAATATCACGAATATTACGAACATGTTCACTTATCCTATTTTTCAGGTTCCATTCCGTCTTCCCCACATAGAAAAAGTTACAGTCCATACATAACGTAAGGTAGACTAACCTTTCAGTATTACAACTACATCTACCAGGAATTCTTATTTTCATCTTGTTAACAGTAGATTCACTCCCTTCTAAAATATAGAGTCAAAACTTTTATCAACCACATTTAAACATGTGCCCAACAGTGGTCCGAGATTGCTGATGTTCAAAAAGGTATTTCAAATTAAAACCTTTTCTATAAATACAAGAGGGGCTATCTCCCACTAATGTTCTTAAATCTTTGTCATTACTAATAAAGTGCCAGTTTTTAACAAGAATGTTTTTAATAACAAAAGAATCATTTGAAAACATTGTAGAAAAACTGGACTGATAGTTAATACTATCCCTCTGTTGTGATGTTTGTTCAACACTAGAGGAAGCCACTCTAATTTGTTCAGTTTGTGGTATAATAGAACCATCATTATTATTATTATTTGATATGACCACCTCGATTTTATCAAAATTCTCATGTACTTTGGGCCTTAAAATTGGTAAAAAGTGGCCATTGTGCCTTTTTTTCTTAACTTCATCCAGGATTTCATTTAATAAGATGTCAGGGTAGCCTCTTTTGGCAAACATGTTCTTCAAATTCACACATTCATCAATAAATGCTTGCCATAAACTCACCATATGGGTAAGATATTTTTATATATTTATATTTTTATTATTGTTTCTCCTGGATCATTTAAAGCCTAATTTATGCTCACAATTGCATTTTATATGTATTCTAAGCTGGGCTGTGTGCTTGTTCTGTGTTTGTGTCAAGATGGTGTGGTTTGAGTAAGCAGTGCTCACTGCCCTGAGAAAGGAAATGATGTCACTGTGCCTTAGTACTTAAAATGCTTTTTACTGTTTTATTGCTACAACTCAAGTGCTCTAGGTTGCACTGCATCTGAATTGTTTTAGTGTGTTTTAGCTGCTTTTCTGTATATTTAGACTTTTCTTTATATGTAGACTAGCTACTTATTCTACTGTATTATTGCCTCTTAAATCATTTTTCAATTGTACACTTGCCTTACTTCATTGAAAAAGTTTTAAATTGATAATTTTGTAGTGTTCTAATTATATTTACTGTTTGGGGCTACACACTCAAGTGCATTAGCCTTTTCTGTGTTTATTTAGTGTATTATTGCATTGCTTAGCCTGTTTTAACAAAAAAAATATATATACTATCTTGTTTCCTCATCTCCCACCTTTCCTAGCAAGTATAGTCCAGATCCCAGCCTTTGCTGGTTTCAGGACTATATTTTCCGTGTTCAGAGCTATCCAGACCTTGCTGTGGTAGAGGAAAGTTCTACTGTTTAACAATGGGAGCAGTGAGCATTATACTTCCTGTCTAAGACTAGAGGAGTGCTTCCCAGCTCTGAAATTGTAATTTTAGCCATTTTGGTCTGATTTCTATCCCTTTCAACTTTCTGGCCTAAAGATGCACGTGCTTGCACATTTTTTTGCATCGTGCAGCACAGTGGGGTTATGGTTAAACTATTCCAGGTGCCAGAAAGTCTGCTCTTCAAATTTTCCCTTAGAACTATATGGTTTATCAGTAGTAGCACTAAAATCTGAACCCCTGTGACTAGCACTTGCTCTAGAACCTGCTGGAAAGCACCAGGAAGCCTTAAACTGATACAAGCATTCAGCTCTCCTTGTTAATAAGGAGAAATTAATTGTAGTCACTAAACAGCCTATAATTGCAAAGTACCTTGTAATGGTAAGGGAAAATAGCTCTTGTACTTTACAAAAAAGCACCTAAACAGGCATGTCCAAGGGTCAGCTTCTGGTGATTTCTCCTGTCCACCTGGTGAATCTGGGCATACTGGGGCAATGCAGCAACTGCTTCATGTACACAAACAACCCTCTCCTCCTACCGCCCAATACTAAAACCTGCGGGAGATGCACTTACATAGCCAAACTGGAAGCAAAGCTTTCTCCAGCCAAGATTGTGCTAGACAGTCAAGAGGAGAAGGTTAACACCTGCACTACACCTCATGCAACACATAGCCCTTCAAAACCCACACCATCAACACCCACACATAGTGACACTAAACCCACATATGTGGAGGCCCTTAACATTAACCTGCACAAACAACAAGGATCTCCGAAGCTGAAATACAAACAAACCCCGGTCACAACCAAAATGACACATAGCTCACAACACCAGTGTGCCACCCAACAACAGCCCCTAAGGCAAAACAATGTACCCAACACTTTAGTCATAGGTGAAGCTATAGTCAGGCTCACTGATGTCCCACTCACCAGGCTGAATAAGGAGAAAATTACAGTCAGCTGCCTGTTGGTTGCCAGGATCCACCACATAATGCATGCACTCAAGTCACTCCAGAACAAGTACAAATATGATTCTGTCATTGGCCATGTTGGAGTGAATGACTTGAGATGTACCTCCATGGACTACATGAAAAGAGACATGGAAGAGCTCTCAGATTATGTGGCCCAGGCAGGTATGACCCTAGCCCTGAGTAGCATCCTGCCTTCGCCCAGAATGATGCCACAGTATAAGGACAAACTGATAATTGGCTAAGCTTCTGGTGTCATTTAAAGGGGATCCAGTATCTGTCCACCTGGGACGACATGATCGACAAACCACAATGCTTTGCCAGAGATGGTCTGCACCTGTCACCCCTTAGATTCAGGTTACTGGATAAAGGTCTAGCCATCCCTATAGTGCTTTTTTTAGGTAAGGTTGAAAAGACAAAACCACCACCATAACAGATATAACCATGCAAAATTTGAAAGTAATGCTACTCAATGCTAGAAGTCTAAACCTCAAAATGCACTCTCTCGAGGCACTCCTAAAAATAGAGAACATCAATATCTGTGCAGTAACTGAGACCTGGTTCAAGGCTCCAGAGAGCATCCCTGCAATACCAGGCTATAACTCTTACCACACTTTTCAGCCACCAAACCAAGATGGAAACACTTTAGTGTCCATATTCACCAAGGATATTCACACCTCCAGGTTAGTTGCCCAACACAATGTATCTGAAATTCTCCAGGTGCAGCTAACACTAGGTAAGACTGCAGACCAAATTGTAGTACAGATCCCCCACCATGCTCCAAGATTCTCACTACACCTTTCTAAACATATTGCCAAATATTAAGATAAAACCAAACACCCTAATACCGGGTGATTTCAACTACCCTGCCATTAACTTGGAAAACTACTTGGTTACCAACATCTTTTCCCAACGGTTCTTGGAATTCATAAATTTCAACACCCTGGATCAACTAACCCATTGTCCCACCAGGGGCTCCAATATCCTGGACCTGGTCATTACCAACATGGGTAGATAGATGTTCCACACCAGTGGTCACCCCCTCATTGGTCAGGTCTGACCATAAGCAAATCACCATTGGCATCCACATCCCAACCCCACCCCCAGTAAGGAAACCTCCGTAAAAAAACTTCTCCAAAGCCAGCTTCATGCTACTCAAGTCTGAAGTGACAAATGTCATGACACCCATGCAGACGGGAGCTGAAAGTTTGATTGCTGAATCATATACTAAGGCACTGTACGAGCACATCCACTTGTGCAGGAATCATGCCATCCCTAATAGAACAAAGATGTTCTCCTCCAAAAAAAGGAAGCCAATCTGCTGGTCCCCTGCCATAAACAAACTATACAACAGAAAAAAAGAAACTATTGCAGAATAGAGGAAAATCCCAGGTTGCAAAAATTTGGAGATGTTTATCTGGATGACTGCTGTATGGTATGGAGAGCAGATGAGATCTACTTACATGAATTCATGCAACATTTGAATGAGAACAAATGGGGAATTGAATTCATGGTACATTACCATTTAATGGAAATTAACTTTTTGGATGTGACTGTAAGTAGGGAAAGGGACCAAACACTTAGCACTAAGGTGTTTCAGAAACATCCCCAATATAATACGCTACTCCATGCCTCCAGCTTTCATCCCAGACATATAATTCATAATATTCCCAAAATCTTAATTTCTCTTTATTAGTCATATATGCTCATCTGCAAATCCTGTCAGGAATTCCAGCATGATCTCATTAATAGATTTGATCATAGGGGTTATGATCATAATACTGTTTTGACTGCCAGTAATTGGGTTGTTTCCCCTGTGTTCATTGTTCTGCCTGTCAATATGTTCCTAAATCAAAAAGTTTCACCAGTGCAAATACATCAAAAGTTTATGATGTCCTATTGTTTGGTAAATGTAGCATGGACTGGCTTATTTATTTAGCCTGTTGTTCCTGCTCAGCATTTTATGTGAACCAAACATCAAGGTCCCTGCATGTTCGGATTAATGAACATTTGAGTGATATTCAAAATAAACAAGCTTCCAGATCATTACATAAGCACACTTTGCAACATACTACAGCACAGTTCACTTTTCCTATTATTGATATAATAAAGGGAAATAGGCAGGGCAAAATGGGTTGGCACTCTGTTTTAAACATTAAAGAACGTAATTTGTTTATTAGACTTGGGTGATTGTTTAGGCCTGGTCTTAATGAGCAATTGTAATCAATTATTAATTGGAGTGTGCTGTGTATTTAAATGAGTAAATATTTTTGTTTGCTATGTTCACTGAAGAAGGCATATTGATGCCAAAACTGGTTTGACTGCTTTGACATAGCTTGCTATAACTATTTGGAGTTGCCACAATAAAGAGCTTTTTGGGTTTCACTATTTGGTGCTGGCCAGTTTTGTGATTGCTTAATGTGCATGCTTCACCAGGATTAAACAACAATGTTAACTATAAGGTGGTTCTTAATAGGATTCTATATTGAAAAATGTGGATAAGTTAATTTAATATTGTTATTTTTTATAGAAATCATTAGAATTGTTGATTGTTTGCCTTTTTGTTATTGATCATGTAATAGGCACGGCGTGTATTTAAACAATCATTGTGTTTGTTAAATATGGTTCAGAAGAAGAAAAAAACAACCACAAAGTAATCCACAAATAAAATAAAGACACACTTTATTCCTCTAAAGTCTCGGCCTTAGCCTTCAAGAAGTAAAGAACTTACAAAATACACAGTACATATATATTAATCAAAAACTAATTAAACAATTAATAAAAACAATTAAATTAACACCCTCCAGTTAAATTCTACATTTAACCCATGAGGGTACAAAGTATCAAATTTTAAAATAAAAATAGCATCCTTAGATAACAAATAATATTTCATATCACAAGTGTCAAAACAAGACAAACTTATTTTTTCCAAAACTGTACCTTGAAGCCCCTCATTTTTGCTATCATGAATTTTTTTAACATGCATAGCAACAGAGCTTTCCTCTTTCTTATTAATAATATCCCTAGCATGTTCCATTAAACTCAACTTAAATGCCCTTTTGGTTTCCCCAATGTAAAATGTATTACATGGGCATCTAAGTGCATAAATCCCACCTTCAGAATTACAAGTAAAATGGTTGCATGTATTAAAAATAACATTATTTATATAAGGAAAACTATTAACTATAAAGTTACATGCTTTACATTTGCCACACTTAAAAGTACCACTAGGGAGTATATTGCATTCAAGGCTTATAGAGGGCAAGGAAAATTTACTATTCACCAAAAAACTTTGGATATCCCTACCTCTCTTGTAAGAAAATCTCAATCTACCATCTAACCATAAAGCCACATTGTTAAGTGAAACAAAATAATCCCAATAATATTTGACTAACCTAACCAATTCAGTACTAAAGCTGCCATATGTAGTAACAAAATACAAAATCTCACACTGTTTATTAATCTCTGAACTAGGTGTTGAAGTATATTTTTATGTATGTTATTACTTATTTTCCTAACACCTATATTGAACAACCTTTCATAACTTATTTGAATCAATTCATCACTATACCCTCTCCGTTTAAACATCCCAATAGTTGTATATAATTCCCGCTTGAGAATAGGTTCAACATTATATAATCTAGACACCCGCAACATTTCACCATATGGTAAAGCTTCTAGTGTATGAGGGGGATGACAACTCCCACCATGCACATATTGAGTACCTTCATCAAATTTTCTATTGACTGATGTTTCCAATCTATTACCATCCTTAATATTCAACACAACATCCAAAAAAGAAATATTCACACCCATTTTAAAACCATCAAATTCTAACGAAAATCTATTATTATGTAATTCTAAAATGAAATTATCAACAAAAGCCTGACCACCCTGAACAAGAAAGATTAAATCATCTATAAACCTATAATATCTAATAACATATTTACAAAAAAAAAAAGAATTTCTATATAAATATTTAGACTCAAAAAGGCCCATAGCCAAATTTGCATACATGGGGGCAAAAGCTGCCCCCATGGCAGTACCTTGTTTTTGTCTATAAAGGCTATTGTTAAACTCAAAAAAATGATGTGTTAAACAAAAATAAATAAGTTCTCTGATATATTCTGTAACTGGGTAATCACCCAAAAAAAACCTTATGGCCTCCATGCCAAATTCATGGCTTATGTTCATATCCAAACTCTTAACATCAAGAGTTACCCAGTATATACTATCATTCCACTCAACATCCTTGATTTTACTCAAAAAATGAAAAACATCACAAATATAAGAAGGTAAAGTTCTAACTGTTGGTAACAAAAAAACTATGTAAAAAAAGACCTATATTATGTAAAAAAATAATTACACCCAGAAACAATGGGTCTCCCATGGGGCGATACTAAGCTTTTATGTATTTTTGGTAAACAATAAAACAGGGCCATTCTACAACCTTCTATATTAAATTTTTCCTTAACATCTACATCTGAAAAATATCCCAAACTCTCACCCTTCTTCATTAATTCAGTATACTCAGAGACCGAGTCACTATACATAGTAAATTCCACCTTTTCATAAACATTATCATTATTCAAATGCTCCTCCCACATTTTAAGATATTGTGAAAAATGCATAACAACCAATTTATTACCTTTATCAGAAGGTTTAAATACAATTTCCCTCATTTTACTTAACATAAGTAGAGCCTTCTATTCTTTCTGAGTTAAATTATATTGAATATCAGACTTGTATTTCAAAAACTCATTATATGCACGTTCAATAGAAAAATTCAATAAATTGGTAAAATGTGTAACATCATTATTTAAAACTGAAGGCATAAAGTTGCTTTATGATTTAATACATTCAGTATCCAACTTATAATAAGCATTATATATATTATCAGAATCACAAGTATGAAAACTATCCACAGATGAATCAAGTCTGTCAACAGATGAAACTTCATTCATATCCACATTTATATTATGAAAAAAACTTTTCAAATGCAGTTTTCTACAAAACCTGAAAACATCGTTTTTAATGTCATATAGTCGTGAAACGACTGTAGGAATAAACTTAAGTCCACAATTAAGAACTGAAGGTTCAAGCTCAGAAAACAAATAACCGGATAGATTAATGACATAATTTTGCATGGAAGGTAAAGAAAGGCAACTACCATTTACCTCTCTTGTAACCCCCATGCGGATACTGTTCCTTCTGTGCTGGTGCCTGAGCTTCTCGTTGATGTTTTCTCCCCTGTTGACCTCCCTTAGAGTTGACATTTTCACCACGAAAAGTCTTTTGAAACCGATGAGAATATTGTGCAGCTGGCAGTGCAGGGAATTCAGAATTTAAGTCCCCCTCCTCTTCATAAGATGTATTAAAGCCTTCTGAGGCTTAGAAGGATGAGTTATAATTCCGCACATCCCTATCATGATTTTGAAAATGAACGCGATTACGTGGCTTCTTTCTATTGGCTCTAGAAAGAAAAGCCTTGCAGTTTTCATAATCCCGTAAATCTCTAAGTAATTTCCCCTTCTTTCTTTCTAATAACAAAATTTCATATTCTTTCAATTTTATATTAATGTTACACAAAAAGTCATCTACTATAGGGGTAGAAGTACATGTTAAAAGATTCTCACACAGTTTTTTAATTTCAGCACCCAATTCTTTCTGTTTTACTCTGTCGCTTTCAATAAGTATTTGAACCCATTCAGAAGCACATTTTTATGCAGCTGCTACCCAGCGTTTATGAAAGGCAATGTCAGTATCTTTTTCTAAATCAAATGGAGTGGATGGGTCTTTATATGCCCTCAATCCACGAGGTGTAATGTCCAAATCAGCATATTTCTGTAAACCAGAGAGATTAAAAAATGTAGCAGTTTCTTTCCACATACATCTTTCCAATTCTTCAAATGCAGACTTGTTTTCAGGATTAAGAGACACAGGTAACTTCCGACCTACATTATTAAAGGGATTTGGATGGTGCTTATTCCTATCTTCTTCCCATTTCTCCCAAGTTGTAAGCACATTCCCAACCACATTTCTCTGAATGGAACCACGCTCCAGGCGGTCCGCAGAGTTGGTAAGGAAATTATCAAGAGACCTCTGAGTACCATCCACATTGTCTCGAAAAATACGTGGTAGATGCAGTTGTGGATCACTAGCCATGGAACCAAATGTAGCAACAATGTAGCAACAAGCAGCAAAAGGAAAAAGCAACCACAAAGTAATCCACAAATAAAATAAAGACACACTTTATTCCTCTAACGTCTCGGCCTTAGCCTTCAAGGAGAAAAGAACCCATGTAATAAATTTTACATTGGGGAAACCAAAAGGGCATTTAAGTTGATGTTAATGGAACATGCTAGGGATATTATTAATAAGAAAGAGGAAAGCTCTGTGGCTATGCATTTTAAAAAATTTCATGATAGCAAAAATGAGGGGCTTCAAGGTACAGTTTTGAAAAAAATAAGTTTGTCTTGTTTTGACACTTGTAATATAAAATATTATTTGTTATCTAAGGAAGCTATTTATATTTTAAAATTTGATACTTTGTACCCTCATGGGTTAAATGAAGAATTTAACTGGAGGGTGTTAATTTAATTGTTTTTATTAATTGTTTAATTAGTTTTTGATTAATATATATGTACTGTGTATTTTGTAAGTTCTTTACTCCTTGAAGGCTAAGGCCGAGACGTTAGAGGAATAAAGTGTGCCTTTATTTTATTTGTGGATTACTTTGTGGTTGCTTTTTCCTTTTGCTGCTTGTTGCTACATTGTTGCTACATATGGTTTAGAAGAAGACCTGATCTAGGTCAAAAGTGATTAACTATTAAAAAGTTTGAATCTTATATGATTGTTCTCCATTTTCTGGTTGTTTTTTAGTTTTGTATTTGCTTTTTACAATTCTGAGAGCACCGTTTGTGTTTTTTTTCAGTATAAGTAACTTGGACTGGTTGGGAAGGTTGGATTCTCAGAGTCTCTAAGTGTAATTATTTTTGTACTGAAGTACAGCTGTACTCATCAGTGTTATTGGCAATCACATTATTTCCTGAAATGGTCTAAGGAGATTAACTGGTGGAAAATGTAGGTAGATGTTGTGATGACAGGTAAAGGAAATGCAATGGTTTACTTACGGAAAATGGAAACAGTCCACACTTCCCCCATTTTTATTTACTTCTCACAGATGCTGTAAAGAAAAACATATCAAATGACACAACTTTTTCGGGGGCTAAAATGGTACAACAGCATATTTCAAAGTTAATGTGTTCATATAATAAAATATATAAAGGTATTGTAGTGGTCTACAAAGCAATTACAGATAAGTTATTTTACATGATTTGAAAAAAATATAGTTATTTATAGATGCACACAGTGCAGATAAATGCACAAATGCATGCACAGATTCTTTTTATTTAATGTTACTGAAAAAACATTCTGTTCCAATAAATGTAGAAAAGCTGCAGAAGCAACCAATAGTTAGACACTAGTTAAGGAACAGTGAACAAGAATTATATTTTTTTCCAAAGGAAAAAATGTATTTGTTCTTGTCCTAGTTTCACTCTGAGTTTACCCTTGAACACCTGACACCTTAGGATTTATATTTTTTTAGTGCAAGACTGGTTCTTTTGATCAGCTAATTTCTCACATCCTATATCATCTCTTCATCTGATCATTGTAGGTCACCAGTGGTTATCCAATCCACTTCCCAATTTACAAATTAAACTCACACTAAGACCCAGCAACTTATAATTAAAGGATGTAGAAAAGGATGTGGTAGCTCACCATAAACATGAATAATCAGTTAAAATAAATATTTTATTTACTTACTAGTTATGTACAAGTCAAGCTGAATACAAGCATCGTGTAAATAAGAAAATGCCATTTGTTTACTTTCAAGCATTTGAAAACTCCATTAGCAGAATTCATTAATAAGCATCTGTATGTTGTGGTAAAGCATACATGATCAAGCTATCTGTGCACAGCAAGCAGCAGTGCTTATCTAATATGCAAGATGTTAAGCTGTGGACCCTGGTGTTTCATGCCAAGCTTTACACAATTTTATTTATTTTTATTTTATTTTACATTTGATGACCAGGAAAGTCCGATTGGATGCAGGTCCATTTTCAGCGGAGGCCCAGGAAGAAAAGCTCCATATAAAAAAAACAAACAAACAAAAGTGACATTACATTTACATACTATTACACATATAGGAACATATTTAACTTTTTTACATACATGAATAGAACAAATATCTTCAGAATAAACATTGTTTGGAAGAATAAGTAATTTAAAAAACTTGTTTGGTAAGAAATAAGTAGTTAATAGATAAGAGGAGAATGTTCTGCAGAATCATTGCAGTACTGAAGGGAAAGTGAGTTAATCTGGGGGGGGGGGGTCACATGGGCACAGCCAGTTGGTAGAGTAGTGAGTGTTGAGTAGTTTCTTGAATAGTGAAACAGGGCTGGTAGAAGTTATGTTCTTTGGGAGTGAGTTTCAGATTTTAGCTATTGTACAATCAAGGTGAGCTTTGCCTGCTTCATTCTTATGTTTAATGACAGTTATGAGCATTTGGTGTCTAGATCTTAAGGTACGGGTGGTAGTGTTGGGCTGTATTAGATTTTGTAATGCTGGAGTTTTGTCAGGGTGGTAGTACAGTTTGTGGGCTGTGAAGAGTTGTGTAGTAAGCAGTAGTTGGGGCAACTCAAACCAGTTGAGCTGTTTAAGGGAGAGACAGTGATGGGATCTATTTGAGGCACCAGTGGCAAATTTAGCAATCTTGTCATAGCAAGATGCCATTTTGTTTTGTTCACTCTGGTGAAGATTAGTCAGGATTTGGGAGGCGTACAGTAGGGTGGATAACAGGTGAGTTCTTGCGACAGCGGCTTTGGTATAGCTGATCATGAATTGCCAGTTCCTGTACAGGAGACCTAGTTTTTTGTTTACTTTTTTGATTGTTTGTGCTATGTGTATGTCAAATTTGAGATTGTTGTTACCATGAGTCACCACAAATGAGGGATATAGATAGATGCATAGTTCTGATTATGAGCCATTTCTGAACACATAAGTGTCATGTCACATCTCAAGAACTGATGATTAAGCAATTATTGCCTTTAACCACTGTATTGTGAATAACATGATAAAATGCATTCACCAGTGGAGACAGACACATGTAATATATGTCAGGTTACTCTTGCCCTGCACACTAACCGGTGAAGCTAAACAAAAATTTATAGCACTGTTGTCATGCAATACACACTTGAAGGGATAATGTGAGCATTTTGTCACAATGTGTATGGCTTCCATTACATGAAGTCCAAAAATGTCCCTTTCTCATCACAATGCTAAAGATTTCCATTAGCTCATTCAATAAATAACATTTGTTTTGTGGAAACAATTCCACCTGTCAGCATTCTTTGACATAATAGTAACTCCCTGTCAGATTTGAACACCTGACTGATGACACACCTCACAGAGCTGTATACCAACCACTGAAATAATCATATCTGATGTGTCATGAAAAAATACACTTAGCTGTATTACAAATGTAGTCTGAGGCCTCAAAACCTTTTGGCTATGTTAGTGTTCTCAGAACTACGAGTGTGCCATATCACTATTGTTTGGGTAAGCCATGCCTGTCTGACATGCATGCATACATACATTAGAATATTCAACCATTTTCAGGTCTACTTTCACATCCTAGAAAGCTGTATGTTATCAGCAAATGACACATGAGACTTTAATGTACAGGTATCAGAAAGGACACACATCCAGGTCTGAAATAAGCAATGTTCGGAATGGTCAAGTAACCCCTAAAATTTCATTTCTAAACCTTTTCTGTGGTGAGGGAGTAATATATGCCTGACATACCTTTATTCCATTATGAAAGGTTGCATTATTGTCATTATGGTTGATGGGAGGGGGATAGCTTACTTTATGAGGTCTTACTTATTTACAGAAATCAGTGAGGACTTCACTTTGCAATGTTCGTTTTGTAACAAAGATCTAACAGTTGCTATTACAATGACCATTGACTTGTATTCTATACAGACTTGTGTACTGACCATATTTCTTGAGAACTGTTGACACATGTCTTTCTTTAGAAGATTATTTTAGCTTAAACTTTTATTTCCTATACTGTTTCAGTGCTAATGATGTTCTATATTCTGGACAAAATCAGTTTTCCCCTTATTCAGTTGTGTTTTTGGTAGTGGGGGGTGAAGGATTTTACTGGTACTTATTAGATGACTGTATACATATATAATCATTATTCATATTTTAATGATGATGATGCCTGCACATTTATTTGTTTTCTGCTCAGTGCAGATCAGCTTATAAGCACACAGCACCTGTTGGCTTGTCTGATAGCATTTTTTTTTCTACTTTAGTACAGGGATATGGCACCAAAGCCAATTGTGCCATGTATACCTCCATTTTAAGATGCTGTGAATGAGTTAATAGTTCAGGCAAACCATCTACATGGCTCACCCAAGTTAGCAAAAACATAAGCGGTGAGGCAGTCTGTGACTGTATCTAGTAGCAGATGATCAGTGATGTGAATGCTAGGAGTGGCCATTGGCATGCCTACAAGCTACTAGACCTTGTGCCACTATCATGACAAAAAGTGTGGAAAAAAGAGCCAGGGATGCTGCACAGGAAAGGAGAACTGCTGGTGGTGGTCCTACTACTGAACCACCTCTCACTGAGACAGAGGAGTTCCTTTTGACTGTAATGAATAAAGACAGGTCAGAGTAGTTGAACTTTGCCATAATGAACATGGGGGAAAAGGTGGAAGAGAGCCAAAGGGTCTTTACTTCTGATTTTTCAGGTATGTATGTGGGCGTGTGTGTGTGTGTGTGTGTGTGTGTGTGTGTGTGTGTGTGTGTGTGTGTGTACACACACACACACACACACACACACACACACACACACACACACACACATACATTTTGATACAATTCTGTTAAAGTTATAATAGTTGTGTTTCAGCAGTCATCTTCTGTTTAATGCTTATCATACATCCTATTAAACTCCATTTTGTTTATTTATGTGCCTCAGACATTGAGCTTCCATGACCACCTCTACATGGCATGAGCATACTTTTTTCATTGTTTGATAGTTATGTATTAATCTTTAAATATCACTTAGTGAAATATTTACTTGAACTTGCATCTATCACTGCTTTGTTCTAGTTTATGTAGTATATATCTGATCACTTGTTGCATTTCTCCATTTGCTGTTTAATTGTTATAATCATAGGTGATGCTGTCAATGGCACTGTGGAGATCATACTGCCTAATGTTGGAGTATTGGTAGACTCTGATGATGATGGTGGTGATGAAGAGGCATAGTCTAGGGCTGCAGAGGGTATGCCTGACACAGAAGATGTGGATATCACATCCCCTCTCCAGAGTTTGGACAGACAGTATGCCTACGCATACTCATGATATGAAATCATCTGACACAGGCAGATTACGGATGGCAAGGTTGATCAGGGTAGTATGATTATCTCAACTGCAGAATTCTTGGAATCTTCTGTATCCATTGTGAGGGTGGAGTATCACACAGGGGTGTTAGTAGAGGTGCTCAAAGTAGACATTCTTTCTGTCGCTCCCTGATGCTGTTGTGTCAGTAGATGTCAGTAGGTGCCACTCAACATATGTTTAGGGCCATTGTGGAGCCACAGCCAAGTTCCATGAAGAGCCTAAGAAGAAATAGTCAGAGTACACTGCATGTCATGCATTCTGACACATGAAACTGCATGAACCATTTGTGTGCATACTTGAACCAGAAGAATGACACACTGTATCATGCAATGTTTGTTATTGTCTACCAATACTCCAACATTAGGCAGTATGAGCTCCACAGTGCCATTGACAGCATCACCTATGATTATAACAATTAAACAGCAAATGGAGAAATGCAACAAGTTATCAGATATATACTACATAAACTAGAACAAAGCAGTGATAGATGCAAGTTCAAGTAAATATTTCACTAAGTGATATTTAAAGATTAATACATAACTATCAAACAATGAAAAAAGTATGTTCGTGCCATGTAGAGGGGGTCATGGAAGCTCAGTGTTTTGAGGCACATAAATAAACAAAATGGAGTTTAATAGGATGTATGATAAGCATTAAACAGAAGATGACTGCTGAAACACAACTATTATAACTTTAACAGAATTGTATCAAAATGTGTCCCTGCTGGCGAAGGGTCAGCGTTCATGTGGCTGTGGAGCCACTACATCATCGAATGTTAGCCAATGTGGTCGACAGATCCCCCTCCCATACTGGTACTACTTCCACTGCTCCATCATCGATTGAGGTGTCAACACTCAAACCTACTAGACCATGTGTTCATAATTGTGGACATAGTGGTAATGAGAACTCAGCCAGCAGACATTGTTCACTTTCATGTTGAACCCCAACTTCTTTCTCGGGTCATGTAATTAACAGTGAAACTCATGGTGGAGGTAATTCACAAATGTTAGGGCAGGAATTTTAAACTGTATCCTCTACCATGCATGGCTCACAAGTGTCCAGGATATCATGACATAGTACTACCATAAATACTTTGACTGTGTTCTTGCAGATTCATACACACAGCACACCACACATTGCCCACAACAACTCAGTCTCACACACACACACACACACACACACACACACACACACACACACACATGCACACGCACACGCACACGCACACACACGCACACACTTATAAAAATTGTAGTCTTTGGCTTCTTTATTTCTGGTGATATCGGTCCTAAAGGTGCAATCTTACTGTTTCTTACTCACACACAAACACACTTCTTTTGTGTCATGCTTGCCCACCTGTAACCCCCACCGCTGCCCTATCCTTGCTCAAGTGACAAAGACTGCATCCTGCTGTTTGTACATTTCTTTATGACCACAAATCCACAGAAAGAGGAACCAGTCCATGAAGACATTTCAAAAACAAATCAAGCGCTTTCGCTTGGCTCAGTACCAAGCTTTATCATCTTGATAAAGCTTGGTACTGAGCCAAGCGAAAGCGCTTGATTTGATTTTGTCTTTACCATTGCAGGAGATTAAAAGTTTTTGAAACGTCTTCACGGACTGGTTCCTCTTTCTGTGGATTTGTGGTTCTAAGTACATTTGTCCAATCTGTTTGTTTTTTACATTTCTTTATGACTTACAGTTGGCTATGTCTGATGCAGAGAGTGGACAGTTAAAACTTTGCTTACTTACCTGCCTGATTTCCTTATGTAGTAAGAACTGAATTGCATTTTTGTTTTGTTCAGCTTCGGATTGAAAACGTTATTACTTGGTGTACTCATAAATGTAGTAGTAGTGTTAATAGCAGTGCAGTCCTATTAATAATGATTTCATGCTTGTTCAACACTTTGTGCAGATGATACTGAGATTTTCCTGGACGATGCTGGGGTGTCCAACTTGGGTGACTTTTGTGCATGATGCACAGTGGTGAGCAGGCCAAACATATGTGTTTGGGCAGTACCTATTTAATTTTCACTGTTGGATGGCATATTGTCATTCATGTCTTAACTGCTATGTCTTAATTTCTAATTATCAGTCATGTATAAAAATGTTTACTCGTACCTATATCGATGATGGTGATATTGACCTAATCTCTGTATTTTTTTTTTTTTTTTTACATAGACCTGCTTTGGCTTGATACAAAAGTTGTATAGAAATGCATTGAAAACCATCATATACATTTTAATATCCGCAGAGTTTTTATTTTTCATGTTGCATATATCACTAATAGGTTACTGCTGACATTCCAATATAGCTCATCAAAGTTTTAGTTTTTAGAAGTACAACACTTGCATATGAAGATCATCATTTATTTCTTTTTTACAGGTTCATCACTTACCCTGGTTAATGTTGCTAATAGAGTTGTCAACTCTGGGGTTACCCTTCTGTCTGATGCTCACAGAACAGAACCAGTACATGGGTAAGTAAATGCTGATAATTTTGCATTGATTACTGTTACTGTCTGTATGTGCTTAGCTTTTCAGTTAGGTAGTGAAGATGCATGCTATTCTCTACCTCTTAGCCAGGGGTATAACACATAGTGCATGCTTCCATCTGCTGTGATAATTTCCAGCAGCTAGTTCTTCATCTGACTACTTATTTGCGTCTTCTAGCCCTGCTGACTCTGACTGTGGTGCTAAGAACCACACCTTTCAAGTGTCCATATTTTTGCCACTTATTTTTGGTCTGCTCCTCTTAAAACGTATGTTTTTTGGCAAGTCATTGAATACTGAAGTCACTAAATAATGGCAGATTTTCAGACTTCATATCCTTCAGAAATTGCATGCTAATACAAAACCTTTTATTCTTTTCTTCTAAGTGTACAAGATCAATATTTAAAATCTGTCCTTATTTTGGGCCTTTGTCCCACCATTATTTTATGTTTTGTCCAGATTTCTTGCACCAAGAGTTTTAGAAGTATGCTGGGAAATGTGGTCCTTAGCCTTGATGTATCTGCTGCAACTGTTTTCAATCTATGAAGTATGATAGCACAGGCTATCTGTATTTTGGTAGAGTTGGCTGAATTGCAATGCAGGGCACCTCCAAATATATCTAGATATCAGAATGTTGACCTGTATAGGCTAAAAACACCCTCTGTGATATTTCTAGTATGACCATGTGCATCATTGTAACCTCGCTCAATGGAGCTATGTGTGTCATGAGTCAAAATTCCAATGCATAACTTGCATCACCCAGTAGATGCTCTTGTGGGAAGTCTCCCCTATAAAAAACTTAGATACAAGTACAGGTGTGTCATATGTGGGAGTCATGGAAACTGCCAGGGTTACCAGCACAAACATTATAGATGATCCTATGTGGTTTACAGACCACCTGACGTTTGATAAATCAATATCCTTTTCTGTTAATGTACCTCCTTCCCTGTTCACCAGGTATGACTTTTATGTCAATGTTTGTGCAGTCTGTGGCTACCAGAACCTCAGAGAAATGTGCTATGATATTGAAATTTTGCATGGTGGTAGCTCTCTCCTCTGAGGTATGTGGAAACTGGATGTGCTTACCCACATGTTACATCATTGTATTGATAGATTGCTGTAGTATTGTGGAAGTACAGGCCTGTGACATTCTTGTCCCCTATGTGTCACTGAAAAGTGCATGTCGCAAGTATACACAATGCTACACATACCATGGTTTCCATGGGATGGGTTTTTCCACAATTCCCATGGGCCCTCATGTGAGGCCAGCAGATGTTGACTATTTGCTCTATGGTATCCCTGTCCACCTTGTAAAAGTCAATTATTTCTATCTCACAAAGTTTATGGTCGATCAAACATGGCCTGAACACTCCATGTCTTCTTGGCCAGAGTCTGGCAGCAGCAGCAGCAGCACCATGTATTAAAGCTTGTTGCACACACAAATTTATGATGAGAGCAATTCCTAATATTTTCTAAGTGTCGTCACTGCTGTGTTCCAGAAAGTTGGAATTCAAAGTAAAGGGAGTGCAGCATGTAGGTGTACATTTTATACATTACTGAATCAGTCAGCCATGATGAATTGTTTCTTTCGAATATAGTTCAGCTCCTTACTCCCTCGTTAACATATCTGGCCACTTTCCCTTATTTTGCAGCCATGTGTGATGAGTATAGCAGTTTGATGAATCAAAAACTGCTCACACTTCCCTGCTCATTATGCTCATGGCCTTAGCACAACAAACAGCTGTTCATGAATCCGGGCATATGAAAAACAATAAGTGTTCTGCCTTACTCATAGCTCAGCAATACATGAAACTTACAATGAATAATCTTTTATCTTTTTGTCTTACCGTTGATTATTCAAACCAGAAAAGGCTAAAATTTCAAGAGGTCACTAGTCAAAACAGCAACATTGCCACGGTTGTAAAGAAAAAAATAAAATAAAATATTGTGCTGGTGGGAATCCCCCACAGAACTCCTTGATATTGGAAAAAGCCCACATAGCTCTAATATATGTACATGGATGTACACAAACTCTGTGACTGAACAAATTTGGAAAGGAGGATGAATGTGAGGACAATGCAACACTCAGTTCTTCTGGTAAGACATTTTGATTGTGGATAATATGAATTGTAACAGACACTAGGGCTCCCCAGTAGCTAATGTAACAGTATAGTAGTTTAGCAACTATAACATATTTTTAAATATCGATAATTCTTTTTATATATACCTATCAGTGAAAAACTATTTGTATGATTTAACGGGAGAATCTTGTTCTTTTTAACAAATTCAGACACTATAAGTGAAAAATAAAAATGCATCTAAGGTAACAAAAAACATAAATATAAACATATTTAGAGAGCACAAATGTTTAATAAACACATCATATAAAGTCAATTTAGAGGTAAGATATCCTGAAAATGAGAAACAGCCAAGGGGACAGTACAATGGTCAGAGTGAAGTATGTGCAAAAGTAAAAAAGAGATTGGTAATGCGGAGTTTAAATGTAGCAACAGCATAACGCATTCTACAACTAGATATGATTACAGTCGAAAAGTTGCATTTTAGAGATAATATCCTAAAATTAATTTATCATATATCTGAGAGACAATACCATTTATATAAAAGTGTGATCATATAATGATGTTCTTGGGGATTGCATACAGTGGTGTAATATCATGCATACTAGCCATGGACAAATATAATCCATGCTTTAAACATTCTTATGAAAACATGCAAAACATAATTTACATTTATCTTTAACAGAGTCAGAATAATAAAAGTGTTTCAGATACTATATGACCCTCCCATATTTGGTAAACATTTTGCTCACATAAATAAATAAATAATACAGGATTAATAATGTATGCTTACATCCTTCTCCCAGTTTAAACAGTTCAACATCAGTACTTCTTTGTAGTAAGCAATGCTTTCTAAGCCACTTTAACACACACACACACACATATATATATATATATATATATATATATATATATATATATATATATATATATAAATATATATATATATATATATATATATATATACACACACACACACACACACACACACACCCCCACACACACACACATATATATATATATATATATATATATATATATATATATATATACATATATATATATATATATATATATATACACATATATACATATATATATATATATATATATATATATATATATATATATATATATATATATAATGCCGTAGAATGAAGCAAATAGTTTCTGTAGCATTTCATGACAGACGGCATTTTTTTAACTTACTTGCTTTAAAGTGATACTTGAATGCATTTTGCCTTTAAAGCTTTGTTTATGACATTGCAGGGCTTTAGAAGCTTCAGCTAAATTGCTTTCACAAAATTAAAAATAATAACGCAAGCTACTCAATACAATGAACGTTGCAGCCTGTGCTTGTAAAATACTGCAGCAGAAAATGAGGTGACAATGCAGTTGACATTAACACTTGACCATGTGATTACAGCTGATGTGAAAGCTACACATACATCTCAATTTCTCCATAAAGTCCCTTGTTGGTGAAATATGTAATCTGAAACTGAAACATCAGAACGTTTACATGCTGTGTCAAAGCATCAAACTTAGATGAGCAGGTATGTCTGATTGCTGGCAAGGCACATTATACTTTGCCAGCTATCATACACATTTAGACAATGTACCTTTCATCTTACAATGAGCAGAGCATGTACTTTAGTCATGGGTATAGATTACCTGCCAGTAGAAATTATATAGTTATTGGACTTTCTATTGAGGTTTATGAGTGCCTGCATAGCTTCATTGTTACCCATTAAGTAAAGTAATAGGAAGTGAGCAGACAGCCTACAGAGACTGAAAGTGGAATGCGGAGATAAATGGCTTCCTGCACAGGAGCACTGGTCTTTTAAACTAAATAAAAGGAAAAAAAAAACATAACTTGAAAGTTTGTGTTTTGTCCAGCATTACACGGGTATAACGGTAGGACGCTTCTCCCTTTTCTTTAGATTATCTTATTTGCTTTTGTCACTCTCACACCATTTTTATCACCTTTCAGATTTCTAATGAATGTTTATTATGTATTACAAAGCATTCCATATACGCAGATATCTTCTTGTAGATTTTTATGCTTGAAATGCTTGCTTTTTTCTTCACTATGGTAATCATATTTGCAGATAAAGAAATGCAGTGAAAATGACAGCATCTATAAATATGTAATATAAGCAACAGAGGTTGAAAAGAAATGCTGAGTTTAAGAAATATTCAGATATTGTTTCCAAGGATACAAAAAGCATGTTAAATGTTAATAACAATATGGAAATAGTTGTCAAAAGAAATTTCCAATATGATTGCCATTGTGATACCAAATGATGAAATAAGACATCAAATGCGAGTCATCAGCCAGCCACCACCAGCCCAACATTAAAGTTCATGAATTATATTCCTGCCTGATGTTAGTGTAGCTGCAAGTCTTTTAAACTATATAATACAATTTAAAAAACAGGCAACAAGAATACTGAAAAATATTATTGTATATCACTTTCACTGAGCCATTAAACACCATCTATTTTTTAGATAAACTCAGAGCTGTACATGACTTACCTTTTGAAGTGTAATAACAAATATTAATACACCAGATAAACCAGAGTCTTCAGTTTAGTACCTTTAACCTCCTTTAAAAGATTCCCATGGGATGTATGCAAATGACCCCTTAAGGACATTCAAGTGTTTCTTGACCTTTGGCCCTTTGCTCTGATCTTTTGAAGT
This sequence comes from Protopterus annectens, assembly GCF_019279795.1. Classification (NCBI taxonomy): domain Eukaryota; kingdom Metazoa; phylum Chordata; order Ceratodontiformes; family Protopteridae; genus Protopterus; species Protopterus annectens. The sequence continues at coordinate 185,463,149 of NC_056736.1, read as the reverse complement.
CTATGATTTTTGTTGTTGTCGTTGTTGTTGTTGCTGTGGATGTGCATAGCTGCTGTTTATTATTTATTTATTTAGTTATTTATTTATTTATCGGCATTTGTTAACCAGGTTGGTCCAGCTGGGCTTCTGGCCTGTTTTCAGTGGAGACCCGAGGAGAAAAGCTCCAGTTATAAACAATTTACAATGTATAAGAAGTACAAGATAAAAATTTCACAATCCAAGGAGTAAATAATATTGGAAAAAAAAAACAACAAAGTAGAAAGCATCCACATTGTAGCAAGTATATACATAGTAGAAAGCATGCACATAGCAATATACACATAGTATTATTACAATATAAAGATAGACTTATGTAAATATTAGTATTCTTTCAGTATTGGTGATTTAGTATAATAGGTAGGCACCTTGAGAGTACTAGGAGAAACTGGAGGTAGGTTATATTAGATACATATACAGTGGTAAGGTGGGGTTAAGTTGGGTCTTGACAGGGGCAGGTTTTGTTATGAAGTAGATGAAGTTTTAGTTCTTTTTTTAAAGTGTGATGGGTGGGTGATGGAACATATGTGTGGGGCAGTTTGTTCCAGGCTTGGGCTACAGAGCATTTATATAGAGGTTTACCTACATTTTTCTTTAGCTGGTAGATATCGAGGAGTTGCTGGTTTGAGGTGCGGTATAGGTGGAGGCTATGGATGAGAGGGTTGGGCAGGAAGAAAGTTTGTATAGAATAGAGTGTAATATTAGAAATTGTGATAGAATGAGTTGTTGGGTGAGGTTAAGCCATTGTAGAGAGTTTAGGGCCAGTCAGTGGTGTGAGTTGTATGGAGAGTTTGTAATAAACCTAGCTATTTTATGGTATGTTTGTTGAAGTTTATTCAAGATTGTGATCTGAATATTGGTTAGAATAGGGGCAGCATGAGTGAGGGAGGGGAGGGGAGGAGTAATGCTTGTGCTAGAGAGAGTCTAGCGGTAGAAGTTAACATTTTTTGTTGTGGTACAGCAAACCTAGTTTCTGATGTGTTCTTTTTATGCATTGTAGTATATGCAGGTTGAATTTTAGTTCATCATCAACGATGACACCTAGGAGTTTTGTGTGAGTTTCTGGATTAATGATTGTATTGTTGGAAGATGAAATGGTAAAGGTAGATTTATGGTCTGAAAGAGAACGAGGGAGAAAGAGTAGGAGTTTGGTGTTTTTAGGGTTGAGGATGAGTAGGTTGTCAGATAAACATTTTTCGGTTGATAGAAAGGTGTGTTGGGTAAGGTTGTGGAGTTCAGATATATTGCTGGAGATGGAGATGAGAGCTGAGTCGTCTGTGTATTGGATGAGGGAAGATTGCTTGCTAGATGTGTAAAGTTCATTGGTGAAGATTTACGCCCAAGATGGATCCTTGTGGTACTCCAGTTGGGACTGGTGTGAAGGGTGAGTTGGAGGAGAGCCATTTGACAGATTGCTGCCAACTGTAGAGGTAGCTGGAGAACCAGGTGAGGGAGGTAGCTGATAGGTTGATGTTAGTAAGTTTAGATAGTATTATGGGGTGAGAGACTGTGTCGAAAGTTTTTCAAAGGTCAAGGAAGAGACAGGATATGAGCAGATTGTTATCTCAGGCCTCAGCAATAGTATAGGGGAAGGATAGTAGAGCAGTAGTTGTGCTGTGGATTGGATGGAAACCGTGTTGAGTTGGAGTGAGAAGGTTTTGCTGGAGGAGGCAGTTCAGAAGCTGTGAGTGAATACATTTTTTGAAGTATCATGGGGGGCGGGGTAGGATGGCGATGGGTCGGTAGTTAGATGGGTCCATTGAGTTACCTCCTTTTTGCTGGGGGATAGTGAAGAAAGATTTCCATAGGACAGGGACAGTCACCTCAGAAATAGATCAGTTGATAAGAATAGATACAAGGTAGGCTATAGATTCTGCAGTGAGTTTGAGGAAGGTAGGAGGTAGATTGTCAGTGGAGGGAGAGCAGGGTTTAAGTTTCAAAAGAAGAGATTTAATGTAGGAAGTGGGAACAGGATGAAAGGAGAACAGGTTACTGGTGAGTGGGAAGGGAGGGATTGGGGAAGTAGTTGTAGTTGAGCTGGATGGTGTAAGTTTTTGGATTGTTTCAATAAAGTGTTTGTTTAGGAGGGTTGCAGTTTCCTGAGAAGATTTATTTGGATATGGGGAGGGGTTGGTGAGACAGCCTGGAGAAAGAATTTTGTTAAGAGTAGACCTAAACTTGTGAGTGTTAGATTTGGTGTTGAGCAGAGCTATAGTAGGCCTTTTTGTCTTTGTTGACTTGCTTATTAACAATGTTTCCTAGTTCTCTGTAATTTTGTAGTAGGGGTGTTCCTCAGTTTTAATCCAGGCTTTCCAAGCATGGTCTCTTTTTTGGATAAGATTACTTGCATTACTGTTTGATAAGGATTATTGAGTTTACCCTTCAACAAAAATATTAGCTTACATTCTCACTTTCACACCTCTACAACAGGAGGGCTATCCTTCCCCTGAGCTTGGCATAACTCCATTATAGGAATGTTTCTGTGTCTTGAGGATTCTGCACTGTCATTTTTTGTCAGTCCTGGCACCAGGGTGCATACTAGGATTGGGCATTTTTTTACCCTGGAACTTGTGCACCCAGCTGAGTTTTTTTATTTTTTTAACCTACTTCTGTCCATGATATATGCAGTATAAAATTCAGTCTGTATATTAGTGCCATCTTGGTGAGATTTTATAGATTTAATGGAGATAGATAGACATAGTAAGATTGATGAAAGAAATAAAGTTCAGAAAGTCAGTAAGACCCAAAATGTTAAAAGTTCCACAAAACAAATGAACACTAATTAAGATGATTAAGATAAATTCATGTCATGTAACAGAAATAAGCAGGATAAATTGCTGTGCACCTTAGTTAATTTAGACAGTCTTACCAGAAAATGTAGAGCTATAAGAGATTGAAAGGGAAGTGCTGAAATGCCACCTTTGAAGCAATGATTAGAGAAAAACGATAAAGCAATTAAGACAAGAAGTGTCACTGTTTAAAGAGTATTGAAGAGAGAACAGATCAGCAAAATACTTAGAAAGGTAGGCCCGATATAAGCAACGCATGGAGTTTCACAGCAGACTAGGATCTGTCATTCACTATTGTAAATAATAAACTAAAGATATCAGCACAGGCAGAAAAAAACTTAGAAGACATGCAAAAAAAAAAAAAAAAAAAGAAGAAGAAGAAATAGACAGATTTTGGAGAAGTATCTATGAAGAATCTGTGGAACATAAATGTGCTGAATGGATAGAAAAAGTAAAAGAATCATTAAGAAGTTCAAATGTACACAGAACGAAGTAATGTCCAGATAAACTGAAACAAAATTAAGAAAAACTCCTAAATGGAAAACCCCAGGCCTAGATGCAACCTAACCTCTGACTAAAAGTATTAACATCTTTACACAAAGATTTAGAACTGAGGAAGAACTACTTATATGCACATTCCAAACAGGAAAACGGTACTCCTCATGAGTGAACCCGCAAGCGATCTCAGAAATTACAGACCAATAACTTGTCATCTGACGATGTATAAACTATATACTAGAAATGATGCCAACAGAGTTTATAGTCATTTAGATGAAAACTCAATCATGGTAATAGAACAAAGGATAATTTGTTGTTAAATAAAGTCATAATGGAGAATTGTAAAATGGGGTAAAATCTAAGTATGGCATGGATAGATTACAAGAAAGGCATTTGAGAGCATCCTGCATTCATGGATAAAGAAGTGCTTACAGATGCATAGGATACAACCTATATTGATCAATTACATTATAGTGACCATGAAACAGTGACAAACCACTTTGCAACTAAGCTAAGATAAAGGACAAATTATTATCCTAGAGATAACAATTCAAAGAGGGATATTTCAGAGTGATTCTGTCACTGCTGCTCTTCTGTCTTGCCAGTAACTCATTAAGCTGTCTACATAACAGATTAGGTCATGGTTACAATTTGGCTACCGGAAAACAACAAAGTGTAAAGCTTTCTTATTTTTTTTTTTTTTGGAGGATTTAAAACTGCATAGTTCATCAAATGAGGAGCAGGAAGTACAACTGCAAGTGGTCAAAACTTTTTCAAATGATAAAAGAATGCCAGCTGATCTTGATAAATGTGCAAAAGCAACATTTAAAGTGGGAAAGCTGCAACACCAAGGAAATATCAGTCTAGGACAGGAATGTGAAATAAAGGAATTTGAGCAGGAGGGAGTATATAAAAATATGGGAATTAATAAAGGATTGATAATAAAACATGAACAAATGTGAACAAAACTCAGCAAGGAATACTATAGAAGACAAAAATTAATACTGAACACAGTGCTGACATCTAGGAACAAAGTTCAAGCTATAAACCAATTTGCTCTTTCTGTTCTATCTTACAGTTTTGGGGTGACCCAGAGGGTATTGGATCAATTGGGCAGGAAAACAAGGAAAATGCTTAATGTTTATCAAATGATATATGAAAATCAATGTATACCAGGATTATATATTTTTCGTTCTGAGGGAGGTATACACTTCCTTGAAATTGATTAGAAGTAAAGATTTGCAATAGTAGAACTGCATACATAGCTGCTGGCTTCAATAGTGCCAAAAACAAAAGAAAGAATACAAGATGAAAGCTCGGTTGAGAAGGCAAGAAATGTGTAAAAGGCATAAATACAGTTGCTTGTACAGAAAAATCCTTGAATAACCTCATATCAATCAGGATCTAATGCAAGAATGGTTAAGGAGAGGTAAATTTCAATCAAAAGATGAAAGGTTAATATTGGTAGCACAGGATAGATGACTGGTTTACAAAGTCCATTCATTATGTCGGAGGAACAGAGAAACGCTGGTTCTGTAAAACAGAAATGGAAACAGTTGCATATCTGTTTGCTGGGTGTGATACATTAATGGCAGAGGGCCTGTATACTGACAGGCATAATAATGTTGCAAGACTGCTGCATTTGGGATTGCACAAACATAATACTGAAGTAGATGAGAAACATTGGAAACAAGCACCAAAAAGTCTTGCAGAGAATACTGAAGTTTATATAACATGTGATCACGCATTACCAACAGTTCAAAAAATAGATTTGGAAAAATAAAACAGATATAATAGTCATTCAAAAGAAGACAAAAGTAGCATCACTCTTTGAAATTTAATATCCAGTGATTACAGCATTTTAAGTACAGAGAGACAGAAAGTCATAAAATACCAGTATTTGAAGGCAGAAACAAGGGCAACGTGGAAGAAGGATACTCAGACAGTTCCAGCAGTCACCGGAGCAATGGGCCTTATTAAAAAAAAAAGTATGAATTGTAGGCAGAGTCTGTTCTATTGTGGGTACTACATATAGCACTTTTGGCTAATAGCAAAGACTGAAATAATACTAATTTCACAAATATTAATAAAACTTTGACTTAGGAATGGGGTCCATTCCCATCATGGCATTAGAAACCAAAAAGTCTTGCAGAAATTAAAACAAGAAAAAGTATTAAAAGTAAGCTTAAGTTATGTATAGGCCACTACCTACCACCGGTCTGTACATAATTATCCTTTCCTGTAAACCTTTTGTAAACTAGACTGAGCCCCAGTACCATGGCATAAAGGAATGTAGCCCTAACCATGATCAGACAACTGGAGATAAAGTAACTGACAAGGCACTGATGGAGCAGGGTGGGGATTTGTGAAGCAGTGGCTATGCTGGCTAGCCCATTTTGGGAGGAAGGGAATTCTGCTTTCATCAACATTGATATAGGTGTAGAAGGCATCATATATTTGCTGTGAGATGGGGATAGTCCCATAACCATGTAACGCATTGTCATCTGCATGTCAGCAATGAAGGCAAGACTAGACCCTGTGTGACACTGCATGTGGTGATGTTCATGACAGCAGCCCTGTTGATTTAGGACATACAATAAGTCTGTTGGTGTGCAGAGTAGCCTATGTGATGATAAAAGTTAGTATGCACCATTTCCCCTTCACTATCTACCATTGGTGCAGTCCTGGCCCTGAGTGATAATATAGGAAATGCAAAGCAAATGAGTCAAAAAACTACTTGCATCTTGCCAATACCTATGCACTTGCTGTCTCCTTTTTCTAAAGAAGGACAAAGCAAATGTATGGGTACCCATCTAGTTATCAAGATTTAGGTAGAAGGATACTTGGATATACTATGTAGATTATAAAACTCAACAGCAAAGTATTGTATCACATATCAAGAAAAAGACAATTCTAAACTTAGATGAGAGTAGCAGAAAAAAAAGAGGGGAAAATATTTAATTATATGTTTCATGTAAAGTATGTACTTTCTAGGCAGAAGGTCTTATGCCAAACATACTGCAAATTAAAAAGAAGATGCTAACCAAAAGAGTAAAACAAAAAAGGCTGACAAAATGTCATCACAGAATCACACCAAAAATGGAAACAAATTAACTTTTCAGAAAAGCAGTAACCAGCTTGCTTCAGATTCCTTAAAAAGGAGCAATGATCAGTTTGTACACAAAATAATGATATTGATTACTTATTTATATGTTATCAAAGTAAGTGTGGAAATTACCACAAGGCAGAATATAAACATCAAAGATAATTGATTTTGAGCAATTGCACTAAATAAAACATTTAAAAAAAGTACAGACAGCTTAAGTGTGCTTATAAGGCACTTCAAGGTTTTACCAAGAAGAGATAAAAATTTGACTGCAGGCAATCAGGAACTCAAAAGTTTTTCCATTGGAGGTATTGCCCATGAGAAGATTAGCCCTAAATCACATTTTGAGTAATCAAAAGTTGTAATAACTAGCAAACTGGAATTTATAATTACATGGTGGCTTTACAAATATTAATTAGCACTGTCTTAACATGTTCCATATGTCAGTATAATATCAATGCTTTCCCACAGTAGAACTTACTTCAAGCAAATATGCAAATAAACCCATACTACAGAACTTAAAGGAAAAAAAAACACTTTCTTACTTTCATATGGAATGCATCTTATGTTTGCAGTGAGCAGCACACCTGTTTAGAACCTAACATCTATAACATTTTACTAAAGAAAAAAAACAAAAGTTTTAGATTTTACAGGGCTCTTTATTAACTAATTCCTGAAGTACAGGATTTTTCCCCTCCTCCATTTGCCAGTTGTGTAATTCTAAAAAAGCCTCTTATCCAGATACTGCTTCAAGGCTGAGCCTGAAAAAATAAATAAATAAATACAACTACACCTAATGCTATACAAAGCTTGAAAATATGGATAAACACATAACCTGGGTCTACTACAAGTACTCATGTGCTAGTAGGTCATGACACACCTACTCGTTGCCATTTTCTAGAAAGTGCAAGTGTTTAATTCCCAGCAGCTCGATATCCTGTTCCTGCGTAATCCTCCCAACACCTGGTCCTATATATTAGATAGCCCTACCAGAACCTAAACTCTAATGCTGAAACTACCACCCAGTTCCCGACCTGATTCCTTGATCCATTACCCGAAACTTCCACTCCCACTCCCACTCCCTAAATTAAAATTTCCAAAGCTGCCTAAACGTAAAACTCCAGTCCCCTTATGTAAATCTAAATTCCATGATCACTCCTTAACACTAAAATTCTCTTCTTATTCCCTAGCTGTAAAAAACCCTCAACCGCTTCCTAATCCTAAACCTTCCCTGCTCCCTCCCCACAACTGCTTCACTAAACTCGATAGGTAAACTAGACATTTATTATGCTTGATCATGAAGCAAGGTATGGCTGAGAAGCACAACTGAAATTTAATACTTCACTTAAATAGTCTGTTCATAAATAGCTAAAACACGTCTATGGCCTAACCTCAGCCAGAAAATTATGAATAATCTGAATATCTTAAATCTTCTGCTTATAATTAGGTATTTCATTACTTACTCTAAAAGTAGCACTATTTGCTTACGTATTTGTCAAAAACAAATCAATACATGAATAAAACAGCTGCTTGCATAATGCCTACAATCTTAGGGCCTGATAATCTCTCTCTCTCTACAGTAAATTACTCTTTGTGTTTTAATGATTAGCTAATGTCAAACAATGCTTGTAATATGTTGACAAGCACATTTTAAATAATGGTTTCTGGTAATCCCTAGAGTATCAGATTTATACATCTTTTTACTCCTTTAACAGTTATGTAGTTATTTGACTTGCAGTAGCTTCAGATCTTTTATCAATGTTTGAATCTAAGACTCTTCAGCAGTTAGCCAGTCTTCCAAAACTGGGGATTCATTCTTTTGATAGCTTTGGTCTCTGAGAAGACATGGAGCAACACTTCTGCTTTCTGAGGTTTCTTTTAGAGGCTTATTTAATGGTCATTATAATAGTGTGATCTTTTATAAATTTTGCAGTAAAGTAGGTGCTTATTCGTTGATTTGTTTAGAAAATCTGTTTGCCCCAGGCAACTGTTTGTCTATGAATGCCAGCTTGTGTTACTATGGGCATGTCTGTTAGGGTTTGGTTGTGGGGGAAGAGTTAATTCCAGAATTCAGGGTGTAGACATTAGTTTATTTGGAACAGGATATGAGGTAACTGGGAGAGAGGTATTGTTAGGGATATTTAATGATGGGCATAAGTTTGAGGAAGTTATTTTGGCACAGCTTTTTCCTGATTAGGCAGGCCTGGTTAGTTTTGAGGTGCCCCTTGTCCTCCCTCACTGCTCCATATGCTTTTTCTTTACAACCTCTGCTCCAAATGAAAGCATCTCCAGTCTGATACATTCCTATAAGATCCCACATACAAGATTCTAACATTCATTGTTGGGAGAAAGAGATGAACACAAGTGATGTTTCACATCCAGTCTGTCACTACATGTGGCAGTCTGTCTTTATTTGATTTTGCTGAAGTAAGATTATGACAGAAGATTCCTCATGTAGGCAAATACCCAAGCAATCAAAAGAGGTGTAGTTGTGACTCTGCAAAGTAAGTAAGATGCTGAAGGGTGCATGTGAGTTAATAAGATTCTATTGCCTTCCTTTGGTTTATATTCAATAGGCTGATGAGAGAATAAAGGAAGTTAATTAAACAAAGTGAACTGTTAGAAGTAAACAGAAGTGATAGATGGTTAGTTGAAAGACTTTGGTAGCAAATTCCTAACACAGATTGGATAGGTCTTGGATGACTTTAGGGATAGTAATTTTGGTGTTAGTCGGGGGGCAAGATGTGCCACTAATTAGTACAAAGCTTAAGAGCTAGGAGCACTCTTTCCCCTCTCTCTTCCTCTTCACTTTCATCATCATCATCTTCCCCCTTTTCCCACTTTTTTTTTCCACATAAGGTCAGGGTGTCATGTTAACTGATGCCAACTCTCTCGATTTAGTGCCACACTCCTGCCTTCTTCAACACTCATGCCTGACTGTCGCGGATCTTCTTTCACACAATCCATCCACCTCTTTGCTGGACATCCTCACTTCTTCTTACCTTCTTCCATTCTGTGCCAAATCTTCCTCACCAGATTGTCTTCTGCTTTTCTACACATGTGCCCAAACCACCGTAATCTGTTCTCGTTGATCTTTTCTGTAATTGGCACTACTTTGGCTTCTGCTTTTATGTCCGCATTTCTTCATCTGTCCAACAGTGTGCATCCGATCACCTTTCTCAGGCACTGCATGTCCATCACCTCTAACTTCTTCAATTGTTCTGCCATTGCTGCCCAGGTTTCTGTACCATACATAGTACATGTACATGTACATGGTACTGGTTGCACCACTGTCTTGTACACCTTACTTTTCAGCTTCTTTGGCATTCTTCTGTCATAGACTAAACCTGATACTCTATGCCAGTTGGCTGCAACCCCTCTGATTCTAGGTTTGACCTCTTCATTCAGACTACCCTATCCTCAACTACTCCTCCCAGATACTTGAAGCTATTTGCCTGTTCCACTATCTTCCCTTCTATCTGTATTCTCAGCTTCTTCTGATTTCCTCAATTTGCTGCCATTACCACCATCTTATCTGTGCTTAGTTTCATCCCATGTCAGCTTTGCATTCTATTCTCCTATCCTTTGCTGAAGTTCTAGCTCAGAGTCTGCCTGCACTGTCACATCATCTGTATGCATCAGCTTTGTTGATCCATCTCTTCCAACCTGTTTGCTAATGGAGTCCATCACCAGTGTTAACAGCAGTAGGCTCAGAGCTGAACCCTAATGTACACCCACACCCACTGGAAACTCCACTGTGAGGCCGAACACTGTTTGTACTTGTTCATACTTGAGTCAGTGGGTCCTTGTACATAGCGTGCACTAATTCTACTAATGTTTCTGGGACTTCAAGTACTGTCTAAATCAGCTTTCTTGGGACCTTGTCATATGCTTTTTCCAAGTCTAGGAATGGCCAGTTGGACTCTCTCCTTTCTAGCTTCTTTTCAAGTATCATAAACATTGGGTCAGTTGTGCTGCATCCTGATCTGAATCCAAACTGTTCTTCTCCCATTCTACTACTCTGCATATCTGTTTGTCAATCACCCTCTCCAGAACTTTCATGAAATGTGATAGGAGTTTGATGCCTCTGTACTGCCCTCAGTTGTGGCTGTCCCCTTTGTTTTTGTACACTGGCACAAGTATGCTCCAGTCATCTGGGATACGCCTTTCTCTCCACACTATTAATATCCTCAGAAGTCATATCTTCCTTATCTCACCCAGCATCTTTATCATATCTGTTGTGACCTCTGACCCTGCTGCTTTCTTCCTTAGTGCTATTCTTACTTCTTCTAGGGTGGGCTCCTCTTCTTCTACTCTCATCGTAAGCTGTTTCTGGGGAAGTACAGATTCTGTGGTGTTTTCTTCATTCAGAAGCTGCTGGAATACTCCATCCATCTGCCTTTGATGTCCTCTGGTGGGTGTCTGACTATCTTCTTTATCTTTCTGTCACAACCTGATATAGTTTCTTTGTGCCCCTTACTGAGTCACTTTCCAGAGGTTGGTACAGTGCCTCCAATGCCCAATGCTCTGCCATTGCAACTTTTTTCTTAGCTTCTTTACTAGCCAACCAGTAATCCTGCCTCGCTTGGCCAGTCTTTTCTGTCTCCCACTTCTTCCTGCACTCTGTTTTTCTCTTGATGACTTCCTGGACTTCTGCATTCCACCACCAGCTTTCCTTTCTCTCCAGTTTTCTGTTGACCTTGACCATTGCAGCTGGTAACTAGTGGTTTATGCAGTAGGCCGACTCTTTCACTGGAGATGACTTTGAATTATGGGTTTTGCCCCAGTGCATTTTTCTTACTCAAAAAACAAAAAAAAAAACAAACTGCAGAAAACAAACAAAAAGGCAACGTGGTATAGCAGACCTTCCAAATTTATTGTAAGCGCTTTCGGGCGTAACAATGTACAACCATCTACAGACAAAAAAACATGAAAGAAAACATTTTCTTGGTTTAAACAAACCACCAACAGTGACATCATCAGATCATCAATTCATAATTAAAGAAACATTACACATAACTAAAACATAATATGTATGTATATATAAAAACATGTGTAAGTATATATTGTTTTGTTTATAAACACCCTCTCTAAAACATATAAAAATGCAGTTAACTACAGCATGAGAATCTTAAACCTTTCTCCAAGACAAGGTAAAAAAGTAGGTTTTTAACAAGTTAACGTCTTTCCAAAGATTTTAATCTTAATACACATTTTAAGGAACATGTCTCATTTAAACCTGGGTACATATAGGCATTGGTTAGAACTTGCCACCATAACCCTCTTTGCTCCAATAACAATTGCCATGGCCCACCTCTAATACTTTATTTAACCTGCTCTATCACAAGAAATGTGAAGGAATGCCCAGGATATTCAATTACATACTTTGCTAGTGCATTATTACAATCTTGCTTATGTATGCAGTACTGATGCTCATAAATTTGTTGCTTCAATTTTCTTTCAGTTTTTCCTACATAAAACCGTGGACAACTTTGGCACTCAGCTAAATAAGCTACTACTGGGCTGTTGCAATTATATCTACCACTAACAGAATAGGTAAAATTTCCTATTGTAAACGTAATTGTAGTTTTAATAAACTTACAATAATTGCAACATCCACATTTTAACATACCCCCAGTTCTATGATTACTATGTAAGTCTCTCTCTATAAAGTTTTTAAGATTAAAGCCTCTTTTATAAATTATTTTAGGTGCTTCTGGGACTTTGTCTCTAATTTGGGGCATCATCAATAAGCACAGCCCAATTTTTTACATAAAATATTCGCTACATATTTTGCTATGAAGTACTAAAAGTTAATGTAAAGATAACATAAATTTTATCAGTTTGAACACTGTTAAGTAATGTTAAATTATCTAGCCCTTCCTCTTCGACTTGTATAAGACTATAAGTCTAAACCAACCTGATATGCACTTGTGGGTAATCTCAGATATCAATTCATCAATTAATTTTAATGGGTATCCACGAGCTAGGAACATTTCTTTAAGCAAAAGAAATTCATTGAAAAAATCTTGTTCTAATGTGGTCATATGGGCTGCCCATACAAGTTGTCCCTTTACAACACACCGCTTTTGGTAGTATGGATAAGTACTTTTGAAATGTAAAAAACAATTTGAGTATGTAGGTTTGCGGTATATTCTTGCAGTGTAACATTGATTAACCCTGTCTTTAGTTAATAACACATCCAAAAATGCTATAAATTCACTGTTAAATTCAAATGTGAATTTCAAAAAGATGGTCATCTCTGGCAGTATCTGAACAAATTCAGAAGCATGAATTTCATCACCATTAAGCACAACAAATATATCATCTAGATAGTGTGTATACCATACAACATGCTGTTTAAAATAGTCATGGCAAAATAACATTTCATTTTCCCAGTATGCCATGACACAATTAGCAAAGCTCCCCCCACAGGGGGAGCCCATAACTATCCTTGATTTTTAAAGGTATATATCACCCCCAAAAAAGATTAGGCACCAGGAAGAATTTCAAGTTCAGCGAACTAATGATATAGACCCGGTAGTTTACCCTCTCTTATGTACTGCTTGAATTCAACTATTCATCTTACTTATAGTGCTGCAGTATTAAATAATAACATGTAAACTAATAACCAATCTACTGTTCATAGTATTGTTGAAAAACTAAAACAATTTGATCAGAAACTGTTTAAATATAAGAAAATGCAACTTAAAATCACTTATTTACGTGAATGTGTTTCCCATTCACATATACCAAAGGGGCTACCAGAGTGGTGTTTTCCCTCTGGACTAGTTCATAAATCATCTTTTCATAAAGAATTACTTAGTCTCTTTGACAGGCAGGGATATGAGTTCCTTATTTTGCTTATTACTCACTATTCCCTGCAGTTGGATGCATTAAAGAATGAATTAATGGACCTATAAAGAAATATTAAGGAAGATACTGATTTTCTTATGTATAAATATGATTACATCCATATTTATACCAGCATTGAGCAGACAGTGGATAAATTAAAGCTTGTGAAAAATAAAAAAAAACTTCAGTGTGACCAGAGTGACTATAACAATGGCACAGCCTATTCACCTCCCCCTTTGGCTGGTGCAATTGTCAATCATTCATTTGTTGAATCCGTTTCGTTGAATAACCTAGAAAGGGATTCCAGTCAAGTATCCACCCCTTCCAGCCTAGTAGCTGTCACTCAGGCACTGAATACACAAGAATCTGCAACTGTTCTTTCTCCCAGACTCAGCCAACGCATTTTAAGCCAACAAGGGTCTAATTCTCGTGATTCTCTCACTTCGGGTTTTCAGAACTGCCAGAATGTGAACAATTTGAGATCAGGTAGCTCCAACAACACTTCTTGTCACAACAAGAAGAATAACAGATGCCAGAGATGATATCTGTGCCTTTATTAAGTTCTACTGCTACTGGTGGTGATGCACTCTATCCCCAAATTGTTTTAAACTAAACAGGTGACTTTAAAATCTATAATTTCACTGAGTTTGATGTACCTAATGAAGTTATAGACATTTTAGTTATGGGACTGTCGCTTGTGCCTCCCAAGCATATGAGCCTTGCTAATACCTTGTTAGACTTAAAGCTGTTTGTTCGTAAATTGAATTTAAGCATATTATTAGGCAATACTTGGGCATGCCTTCGTTGAAGGTTGGGTGTCGAGCTGGCACCATGGCATTTCGTAAAAATCTACTGCCAATCTTTAGCGGACCAGAGTTCAGCTGTGGCGACCCCTTACCGGGAAAAAGCCAAAAGACAAACAACAACAACAACATTAGGCAATACCATTAATCCTATTGCAAACCATCATATTTCTAGTGTATTTAACCCCCCTTTCACAACTCACTGTTGTTTCAAAAGCTGTGTGAACTTGACTTGAGGAATGTTATGCAGGGACAACCCTACAACAATAGAGTCTTTAAGAATACTATGTTAGAGAACCAGTTGAATGCTCTTGATTTTTTGAGAAATTTTAATATTAAAATTCTTAAGCCAGATAAAGGTGGTGGCATGGTTTTAATGACTGAAAAAGATTATTCTAATAGAATTTTAAATATTTTGAGCTCTGAAAATTATGAAAAAGCATCTGTTAACCAACTTCATGGAGCTTATCAATGTATTAGGGCATTATTAAATTACCTATTTATTGATTGTATGGTAGATATAGATATATATAACTACCTGACTATACTATCTCCAGTTACACCCACCATATCTGTGCTCCCTAAGTTACATAAGAACTTAAATAACCCACCGCTTCAGCCTATTGTTGATGGCTGCAATAGTATCATGTATGGACGTGCTAAAATAATTGATGCTAAACTGAATAAATACTTTAAGGGTCAGCCACAAATTTGTCGTGACTCATGGTATTTCCTTAAAAATATCAATGACCTGGACTTCAGTGCTGAATACAAATTTCTAACTATAGATGTCTGGGATCTATATACAGTTATCCCACAAACTTTAAGAATTATGTGGACCTGAGAATTTTTACATAAGCTAGGTTTTGCAGGTGAGGAGATAAACCTGATTGAATATTTGCTAGATATTATTCTGACTAATAATTGCATCTTTTTCCTTAAAATGTTTATTAAGATTAAAATCTTTGGAAAGACATTGACTTGTTAAGAATCTACCTACTTTTTACCTTGTCTTGGAGACAGGTTTAAGATAGATAAGTCAGGAGAAGTGGATGAGGGGGATGCATGAGCAGGCTTAGTAGGTGGAGTGAAGACCAAGCAGGCAGTATTAATAGCTATTGATAACAGGAGTGGTGATAATTGTAGATGGTGTATGTGTTACTTGCTAGCAGGTTTTATGTAGTCATATATACATTCACAGTTTTATAAATACATTCAGTTAAACTACAAAATACAAATGATTAAAGCTGTAAGGTTTTTAGGCAGACTGGATGTAGGGGTAAGTATGTCTCTAGGCTACAGATATTTAGCTAGTTAATCAGTTTCAGTTAAGGGAATCTGTGCTATGATAAGAATGCTGATGTGTTTCTTTCTCTCTTTGTCTTCTAGGGTGGAAAACATAGAAGAGATGAGGAAAACATGGAAAAAAGTCCAGATGCATGTGATTGCATATTTCAATAGGCAGCTTCTACATCACAGGATGCGGGCAGTGAGCATTCTAAGCAGACAGAGGTCAAAGGAGGAAGAATCTAGAAGCCACTACTGCAGTGGCAGAGTGCCCTAGGAGGGAGTGCTCTCACAAACTGAAAGATGAAGCTGAAGTGATTCCAGTGGCAACTTAGCCTGCTGCAGATAATGGGTACATTATGGATGGTACCTTTAATGTGGTTGATGAGATTGTAGTGGAAGATTACTTGAGGAGTCTGTTGTGAGATTATGACATGTAAGACAGCCTATGTTTTAGACGGGTAATTGAACTGTGGGGATGTACCAGAGGAGGAAGTATGGTAGTTACAAGGGTCCCAGGATGAGATAATTGGGGGAATGGAGAAGGTGACAGGCAGTTTTTCCAATTCCAGTTGGGTCAGCCAAGTGAGCTGGGCTTTAGGCAGTTGAATGGCACAGAAATAGATGTTGCAAAGGACTAGTTAATGGGGAAGTTAGGGAACATATCATATTCATTTCATCACGCATTACACTTGCAGTGAAAGACAGGATATTGCAAAAAGAATTTGTGAATTTGATTGATCTATTAATCATATATGGGGCACAGAGGATAGCATAGATAAAATCCTCTGCTTCAAAGGATTTGACCATGGCTCTTGGTAAGAGGGGGATGACCAAGATTATGGCCAGGACATGAGATAATTTGGTCTTGAGTTTTATATATTTCATGGCAGTGATTGTTGAGAAGCAGCCAGACCAGGCATTGTCTTTACTAGCATAGCTTCTGACTATACTGGAGGTCCAGCAGTTAAGGGTTGGCAGATTCTGTTTGTGATCTGATCAGAAGTTTAGGAAATTGAAGGCTGTAGATAAGTCTTTTAGATGGGAATGCAAGAACACTAATATCTGGTTGGGAATTATGATAGATAAATTGACATTAGTCCTAAAAGGACCAGAGAAGGTGGTGTTGAAGGCACAATAGTTTGTTGGCCTATTAATCTGGGCAGGTGCAAATGGCTGACTTGAAGATTTGCTCACAGTTGTTTGTACTGTGGAGAGAAACATAGCAATTTTATATGTCTCTACAGAAAAGGTAGTCAAGTAGGTAGAATTGTGCCAGTATCTTCTGAAGCATGGAGGGGAAGGTTTCAGGGTCAGGAGCCATGAGAGGTTTAGGAATCAATAAGACACCCAGCAGGTGTTGGCAATTTTGGGGAGGTAGAAGGTTGGTCTGCTCATTTCCTTATTAAGGTTGCAGTTCTCAGGGCTCATCTGAAAACTTACTAGGATCAAATGGTAATAGGTAATTTTATTGAAGGCTTTATGTAGGGGTTCATTCAGCCAAAGGTAAGGGGAGGGAACAGATCATATTACTTAAGTAAACCACAGTAAAGAACTTCTCGAAAGCCGACTTCACACTTCTAAAGACTAGTGTGGTCTCCTTTAAAGCCCCCGAGCCGGCGGTAAACATTACTCAAACCGCTGAATCACTTACAAATGCCTTCTACCAGCACCTACAGGGCTGCATGGATCAGGCAATCCCAAGCAAAACAAAGACTCTTTGTACCAAAGGCAAGCGTCCAGTCTGGTGGACCCCAGCCATAAACAAACTCTACAACAAAAGGAGAAAGCTACTACAAGATAGAGCAAAATCCTTAAAAGGTAAGACACCGCTGATCACTATAAGTAAAAAGCTAAGAGCTCTCATAAAATCAACCAAAGCTAATTTTGAGAGAAAAATAGCTAAGGACTCTAAAGACAACCATAAGGCATTCTTTAGCTATGTCAGAAACCTAGGAGGAAACTCCCAGATATGCTCAGAATTAGTTCAAAATGATGTGAAGATTACTGATCCTACAGACATTGCCAACATACTGGCTGACAGGTTCAGTGCAAACTCCCCCCCCCCTAAAAGGAGAGATATCTATACCAAATGATTGTAGCCCCCCAAACATCTCTAACGCCCAGGTGAGAACTGCTCTCTCCAAGGCAAAGAACACAGCATCCATGGGACCTGATGGTTTCCCCGGCTGTGTGCTCCACGAACTCAACGAGGAATTAAACCCACAGTTAGGACAGCTGTTTAATCTTAGTCTCACCTCAGGATACGTACCCAGGGAGTGGCGCACAGCGACTGTGGTCCCACTTCACAAAGGTGGTGCCTCCACCGACCCTGGAAATTACCATCCCATTAGCTTGACAAGCCTTATCTGCAAAGCCATGGAGAGGATCATAATGGATCTCATAAATAAAGGCATAGGGAATGTGCAGACTTTGGATCCAACCCAGTTTGGCTTTGTCAAAGGCAGATCATGCCTTTTAAACTTGGTTGACTTTTTCGAAACAGTCACCAAGGCCATTGACGAGGGAAAGGCGGTCCATACAGCCTACCTAGACCTGGCGAAGGCTTTCGATACAATACCCCACTCGGGTATCATTGAAAAACTCATCAACTTAAATGTAAACCCATACATTACAAGATGGGTTGCAAACTGGCTGAGTGACAGAACCCACAGGGTCAGAGTTGCTGGTGCCATGTCAGACTCAAAGCCTGTCACAAGTGGTGTCCCACAGGGCTCAGTCCTGGGCCCACTCTTGTTTGGCATCTACTTTTCTGAAGTACAAGCAAACACAGGAGGGTTATGGCTGACAACGTTTGCAGATGACTGCAAAATGGGCGCCGTAGTCGAAAACACATCTGACACAGATATCCTTCAGAAGGGTCTCACAGAAACGGATAACTGGTGCCAGAGCCATGGCCTAAAGTTAAATGCCAAGAAATGCATAGTCATACCCTTCGGGAAAAACAAGGTTACCCCTAGCTACCATATAGGTGGCAATCCACTGATCGCAGAAGAAGTTATCAGGGACCTGGGGACCCAGGTTGACAGTAGCCTTTCATTCAACACTCATATTGCTAAAGTAGTTAAGAAGACCTTCTACATTGCCCACCTTATCATGAAGGGATTCACATCTAGATCAAGGGAGGTCATAGTCTCCCTATACTCATCACTCATCAGACCAATGATTGAGTACAATGCCCCATTCAGAATGTATCTGACCCGACACTTGCAGCAGCTGGAGAGGCCACAAAAGTTCCTCATCAAAAGGATAAAGGGTCTCAAAAATCTGTCTTATGCTGCCCGACTGAAAGAACTCCAGCTATATTCAGTTGCTTACCGCTTGCTCAGAGGTGACCTGTGCCTGACATACAAGGCCATGTCAAACCCAGATTTGATGAACATGCTTCATCTCAAAAAATCTAGATCCCTCAGAGCCACAAGGGCGGGAGACTTAAACCTCGACACGGTTATTAATAGGACATGCTGGAGGGATAGATTCATCACCCAAAGACTCCCTATGCTGTGGAACAAAATCCCGGTATATGTGAGGCAGAGCACCTCGCTGGCCTTGTTCAAGAGGAATCTTGACCAATGGATGGGAGATCGCAGATACACCCCAGGGGTTACCTCAGTGTCACTGCTCGACAGAGGCACAGCAAAATAATGGGCATAGTTTCTCCAAACTAAAGGGGTGGCGTAAGCCACAAAACTATGGGCTAGGCTTGTAAATGCCCTCGGGCAGATAGCCTAGTATGAACCTATGAACCTATGAACCTATGAAGATCAGAAATGGTGTAGGGAGTTGGTAGTCCAGTCCTTGTAGGAAAGAGAAATGAAAAAGTGGAGACTGGTGATCCCCCTTTGATGAGCCATCACTTGAGTCCTACAAGATGTCCCCTCTGGGATTAGTGCTTAAAAATTATCCAGGTGAAATTTGGTTGATTAACCACGTCATTTCTCAATGATGATTTAGTTAACAATTAAATTGACAGGAGAGAGTTAAAAGTTCAGTATGCATCCTTGGATGATAATGTGGGGCCATTAATAATTTTCTGTCCAACAGATTGTTGCCTGGATATTCAGTCATTGTTCCAACTGTTACCAGTAAGGAAACAGGGCTGGAATAAGATGGGTATGTCTTTGCAAGGAAAGTTCTGTTTCAATAAAGAAATGTTGATGGAGTGTGTGGTGGCTTGAACTAATTTCAAAACGTACAGCTCAGAGCTGTAGTAGAAATTGCAGTAGGGCAATCATGCTGTGAGAGTGATCCAGTACTTAGATTACTTTCTCTTAGTAGGCAAAAGGAGAGATTGTGTGTTGAGGGCACTACTTAGTTTATTGAGTATTTGTGTTGAGCTGGATATTTTACTATAGAAGAATAAACAGGAAGTATTTATATTTTTGAGTTTCCAAGATGGATGATGAGAATGGGGTGTTTACATGACTGCAGGAGAAGTGTTGATGTAATAGTATAAGAGTAAGGTGTGGTTAGAAGACAAGTTTAAAGGGGGGAGGAAGTGGAACACCTTGGGTTTGTTGACGTTTATGGGTAGAGCTGTGGGCAGGATAAAGCCTTTTGTTGATCAGTAGCTAAAATGTTGAGAGGCAAGGTGAAGAAACATTACAGGTTAAGTTTTGGCAAGTTGGCTAAAGAGGATCTGGGGGTATGTAAAATGTTTTTGGAGAACATAAATGAAGTTATGATGTTATAGGATGACTGAGTATTATCTGGTGATCTCCAATTGTACACTGAAGAAGAAGATGGAGACATGATAATCTGTGCATAATTCCAGAGGAGGTGGTTTGTGGCTAGCTGGTTGAGTGGTTGGTCAGTTTAAAGAAAGAAAAATATTATGCTGTTAGAGTTAATGCTAATTTAGACTTTGGGTGTGGCTTGGAAATGGGAGTTGGCTAATAAGAAGGCATTTTTGTCATTCAGATAATAACTCAGGTGTATATGTTTTTGTTACTAAGTCATCTAGGTCTATGCCTGTGAAATTGTTATATAATTAATTGACTTGTCTGAATATAATTTTATCTCTGACTGTTAAATGTTTACTTGGCAAACTGAATGTAGTTGCTGACAGCTTCAGCTTTCAGCTTCATAAGTTTATAGTTGTCATGCCAGAGGTGGAGATGCATCTGGTGGAGATCCAAGAAGAGGTTTTGAGAATAGACAGTTTGCAATGGGATGGTTGCTGCAACACTCATGGACTAGTTCTGTAAGGAGGGCTTACAGTGTGGCATGGAAGAAGTTTGCTGTCTTAGTCAGTTACCACTGAAGAAAATGTGTTGGTCTTTAATTTTGTTGACTATAGATTTGGTTTATAGGTAGCAGTTTGGTGAGGCAATTAGGACAGTTAGAATCTATTTACTGGCAAAGGATGTGGTGGCTAAGTTCTCTGGGAGGATTGATTAAACAAAGCATTGGATAGTGGACAGCATTCTGAAAGCTTAGGAGTGGCTGGGGGATTAGCTGCAGACAAGCAATTGCCTGTTGGTAGGCAACTGTTAGGGTCGGTATTAAATTTGTTTGTATGTGACTGCAAGATCATATGAAGAGTATACATTATACACTACTTTGGGTGATATTCTTGTATTTTGGGCATTTACAGTGAGTGAGATGATAGGTCAGTTTGAAGTAGGATGATTTATAGGTGCTGGATGATATGGTGTTAATTTGGATAAGACAGTCAAAGACAGGTCAGGTTGAAAACGTTCAGCAGGTTGTTTTTGTTCTGGAAAAGGAAGTGTTGTTGTGCCTGGAACAATGGAGTAAGGCATGGCATATGTTAGCAAGAGGTGTTTAACAGTTTTTGGCTTCCCAACATGTGTTGGGAAATAAAGTGTCAGTAATCCAGTAAAGTTAATATTGTTTAAAATGTTGAAACATCAAGGGACTGTGAAAGTACTCTTTATTCTTTTCAGACTGGTAGAGCTTTGGACTTAGCCTATGAAGGTAAGTCTACTGATTTTATTAAAAAGAAGAGTTAATGCATTTCAAATGCTTATAGAGTCTGTATTTTTTGAGGATTAATTTAGTGTTTTGTTTTTCAGGGAGGCTTTTGTTGCTCATTTCTTTGTATACTGGACAGTTAAATGAGCTGCAGTAAAACCTAATGGTCATTTTCTAGGTTTTGATACTAGAGGACAGCATGTTGTTTGGAAATGTTTGAGAGGTGTGCATTGGTTACAGTTGTTCAGGTGGTGGAAGAGGTGAGATTGCATTGTGGTAGCCTGCGGGTTGTTATAGTCCACTTAGGTGGGAATGATTTAGGAATTATTCTGAAACAGAGGCTTTTGCTTTGCATATTGAGGGATCTGGTATTGTTGAAGCAGTAGTTTCTAAGCATTATCTTAGTGTGGTCTGCCATTATACATAAACTGGTATGGAGGGAGGGTAGTTAAAGCTTTGACTTTTGAGGCTTTGAGGCATTTTATAAATCAAGGGTGGCATCTTCAGTAAAAAAATATACAGGCAAACCAACGTGTTCTTGCACAAGAAGCAGTCACATTAATATGATGAAATCACCAGAGACTTAGCACTTTCAGCTTTTACAATGCAGGCATCATCTTCAGTAGTCATGATGGAGTTGGAAAACTGGGACTTTGGTGACAAAGATCCAGTTTGGTGTAAGGTGGATGGGATACATCTTCATGAAGTAGGGTTTGATCTTCTCACTGTGCATATGGCACTTTTAATTAAGGATATTACTAATACCCTGGGTGTTTAGGGTATTTGAGCGGGAAAAGGAATGGAGGAAAAGGTTGCTGTACAGCACCCTAGCGGCTGAGTGAGGATGTTATCGTTTGAGTTTGAGTACAATTTTCCATTTTCCTTTCCTGACTTGACTGAAAAGAGTGTGAGTGAGCAGATTTGGTAGCACTGTTCAAGGAGTTTGCATTGAGCAGTTTAATGTTATGCTGCTAGTTGGTGGGTTTATTTTGTAGGTGAATGGTTCTGAATGCATACTGAGAGTGTATTTTGTTGTAGGTGTGCTGCATTAAGTGCCTTCTGTTGCAAGATTGTGTTTCCTGTTATCTTTTGTGAATTACTGTTGCATGAATTCTAAGTATTATAATAAAGTTGATCGGCATGAAATTTGTGTGTGTTTTTTTGTGTTTGTTGGAAGGATAAAGAATTTACAGACAAATGTTCTTAATTAAGCCAGTTTGGCTGAGCTGCTTTTTCTATATTTGTTGAAGATGCCAGATTAGGTTTAGTCATTTAGTTAAACTTTCTTTATACATCTCAAATGCATAGGTGGAAAATTTCTATTTTGTACATGATGAGACTTGAGACTTTTAAAATACTGCTTATTACTGCTGCGTTAATTAAAACAACAAAATACACTATAGAGGGAGAATAATGCAAATCATTAGATCAAATGTTTAAAAAGAAAGCCACTGATGAGAACTGAAAGGTAATATTCAATCAACAAATGTTATTAAACAAAATGTCCATAACACCACCATCTTAAGAAATCCCATTGCTGTAAAGTCTGATCGGTGCAACGACTGAAGTAAAAGTAGAGCTGATATTTTTGGTGGAGAAAGAAAGAATTCATAGGGGTTCACACTTTAATTCTGAGATGATTACCTATCTGACACATGGGGGCAACCATGTTGTCGTCTCTATTTCTATAACTAAGTGTGTGTGTGGGGGGGGGGGCTATTGAATGAGATTGGAAGCCTTTGGAGAGGCAATGGGGTACAATTTCCCAATTTTGGTTTTCCAGATATAAAACTAATAAGAACTGTAATTCTTTAAAAAGAGTGTGGCCAAATTTCACTGAATGCCACAAAATTAGGCCTGTGGGTGGTCATCCCTGACTCCCTAGAAGAAAAATAAGTTAAGGTGACAAGGCAGATGTCTTTATGATTATTTACTACAACCATACAAAAAATAATAACTGCAAGATGAAAGTATCTGAAATTACAGGTAAGATAATTAAATAGGAGGGGAAGGTAAACAGCAAGAATTAAATATTTGAAGTGGGAAAATTGATAGGAAAGGGATCCATAACTAATATCGGAATATGGGTCCGATATGAAAGGTTATAAAGGTGAAAATGGCCTGAATGGGTAACATATAGTGAAAATATGGTAACATTTGACAATAAGCTGGTTTAGATTTTTAGAAAAGGCTGAGAATGATGAAATGAAGGTGACAAAATAGAAATACAGCAGGTATACATGTACAAAAAAAGATCACAGAAAATAAGGATGCCATAAGACATGAGGAATTTGTGAGAAAGATTTGAGAGACAATGTGGTATGTGTTTGTGTGTGTGTGTGTGTGTGTGTGTGTGTGTGTGTGTGTGTGTGTGTGTGTGTGTGTGTGTGTGTGTGTGTGTGTCTGTATGTGTGTTGGTTTTACCTGTAAATGCATCGTTTTCTAAATCGTCACATTTATTCTATTTGTCATTTCTGCCCAGGTCAAACCTATTAAGTTGCAGGTAGGCTTTCAATCTCTTTCTCAAGAGATCTTTGAATGTATCATGTGCTGTCAACACTTCCAACATAATAATTTATATCAGTCCAGTCTACCTTGCATTAAGTGTCATCACTGCTTAAATAAATGTAAGAGATTATTTTTGCTATTTCTAAATGATAATGCTATTACATGCCTATTTACTACCCAAATAACTTTGGTGAAGAATATATGTCAGATACTTCTACTAAGCAGTGGCAAAGCAGTAAAATAAAAATATAGGGTCTTGGAAAGGGACATTGTAAAGTGGAATGTGTGAGTTCTTAGATATAGGCTAGTTTGTATTGATTCTCTGGATGTAGCATAATATGTAAGTATCAAATTAAAATATATCTGTATATCTAGAACACTACAGACTATTTAAGTGCTGCATTACAAATTACAGTCTTGAAGATTTTGTAATGCTCATTTTGGATTATCATTTCACATTTTTCCTCTGGTCAAATAAGAATGTTGACTTGCAAGAAGACCGACAAAGACACTTGTCATACTCTTCAAAGAAATCTGCTGCTACAAAGAAGTGTAAAATTAGGAGGCTGATGTTTAGCCCTTTACTTTTCATTTAAAACAAGTAGCTTTCAGTTTTGAATAGTGGCACTGGCTAGTTATATCGCAATATTGTTTTCAAATTGTTTCTCTTCTGTTTATATCATTGCACCTCCATTAAAACACTTCAGCAAACAGACAAAATAAAAAAAGTATATTTTTTTAGTCTTTTTTTATACAGGACTTTTTCCCAGTACCACATCACTGTTGTTGTTGTCTTTCGGCTTTTCCCGGCTAGGGGTAGCCACAGCGGAACTCTGGTCCGCTAATGATTGGCAGCAGATTTTAACGAATGCCAAGATGCCAGCTCAACATTCAACCTTCAATGAAGGCACGCCCATTTACGCATGTCTTTTAAATGCCCACCCAACTGCGGGGAGGACATATAGACTCTACACAGAAGGCACTCCAGCCGAGAATCGAATGGGAGAACCTCTTGCTGTGAGGTAACAATGCTACCGCTGCACCACCGTGGATCAGTACCTATAGCATGGCAAACCACACAACTTACATTGCATTTGTATGCTATTTCAGAAAGCTCAGATTCATACCTCTAACCCTCTTAACTCAATGAAATCTAGGCAGACCTAGCATTAATGGGAAGACAATATGCAAAAATATGGGTGAATAATTATGTATTACTCTTTGAAAGTTGCTAGAATAACAGGCTTTGTGTTGGCATACATTTTCTGAAAGATATGAAGTTTGAATCTCAAATGTCTGCCATTATTTAGTGACATCAGTCATCAGTGATTTGCCTGAAATCCACAAATTGTATGTGGAACAGACCACAAATATAAAGCAAAAATCTAGACAGGTGAGATATATGTTCACTGCATGCCTACAGCTCAACTGTCACATTATCTCATATCTGCCCATATAACATTGCTATCTACTCTGGTATTTCTTGATGCCCAGGCATATTAGGAATGACAATGTATTAATCTTAACATAAACAGAAATGACATATAGTGTCTCAAATAATACCAGCTATATGGATATTTACATTTAGTATAATCTTAAACGAGATTGTGTTTCGACACTGCTGTGGTTTAACATCTCATTTACGAGCTTTTGAACTTAAGCAGTTGGTTTATAGGATACAGTTTTATTGCCTCTTTCCTTCCATTAAAATTGGGAGCTATTTGACTGTGATCTACTTCACTGTAAACTTTGCATGTACCTGGTATTGTAACCTGGAACTGAGGAAGGCAATCATTTCTTTAAAGTTGCTTTGCTATCATTTTTCTTTATGAGGAATGCTTTTTGACAGCCTCTGCTTTATCCGACTTCTTTTTTTTTATTATTTTTTAATGAAAACCAGCAACAGGTATGGCATACCCCTCAAAACTTAGTTACTTTTATCACTGTAATCATTTTCCCTTCACTTTACATCTTCTATGCTAGCCTTTTAGTAATCTGTTCACATCTTACATTTATGCATGTTTCCACCTGCCTATCTATTTTTGATGCTGGTATAGAAACTAGTAGCAATCAGTGTAAGGAATATGGAATTATATGTTTTCATTTACAGTTTTACTGTAAGCTGAATACAAAGCTAGACATCATTTGCCTGAGTTTCATATATGGCTGTGTACATCACCTAGCCTACATACAGGATTTACATAAAAAAATAATTTATTTTATTTGATTTAGGTATGTATGACTTTTTTAACAGGTTGGTGGGAGGAAAAAATGAATGGCCGGCGATTTCATGTGTAAATGCCCTCTTGCTACCAGCTCTCAGTTCAGCGTGCAAACACTTCATTATTAGTATTTTTTCTCTTCATGCTGCATGGGATATCTGTCTGATGTGTCATGATTACTATCTGACTTACATATTGGTTGCTGAAATCAAAACCCCTTTCTATTTTGTACAGGTTTCTTAAAATAAAACGACTGCATTCTGAGAAGGAACCTCAATGACTAGTTCTTACTTAAAATGAGGCGCCAATGCGAGTTCATTTCTTAAGGAGCACGTCTATTGAATTAAATCATTAATGCACATTTCTCCAGTGATAGTATCGTTTTCTAAGGAATACAAATTTGTGAAATACAAAATCAAAAGTATGCAATAAACATAAACTCGGAAATAGACAATGAGATTGTCATGGAAAAAAGCTCATAAACTTTATTGTACTTCTAAAATGTCCTCTCATTGTGGAGATACGTAACAAATAGTTCAGCTTTTTAACCACATTGTTATTTCTCTTCTGCCTTATCACTTTTGTTGATTTATTATTAATCATGTATGTGTTTCCTCTCATTCTATGTTCTCAGTTCTATACTTTGCCATTCCTGTTCTTTCTACCAACCCAAAACTACTCTTGCCAGAACACAAATGCCCATAGATTCCTCGATTTTGTCAGTGCAAATGCTTTGGAACAACTAGTCGATACCCCCACAAGAGGTGACAATATCTTGGACTTGGTATTAACCAACATGAGTAACCACTGCACATCCCTGCAGTATCATCCTCCCTTGTAAGATCTGACCATAAAGTGATCACGTTCAAAGTCACCATCTCCCCTGACCCCCCTCTAGCTAGGGTCAATCAAAAAACCTTCTCCGAAGCTGATTACAGCCTCCTGAGGGATGGTATAAACAGCTTCACAGCACCCTCCCCTCTCAAGGAACTGGCACCAGTATCCAAAACTATACCAAATTACTATACAAACATTTATATAGATGCATAGAATCAGGAATACCTGACAGGAATAAATCATCCTCTGCAAGGAAAAGTAAACCTGTCTGGTTGACGTTTGCAATAAATAAACTCTATAACAAAAGAAAAAAATTCTGTCCAGGACCAAGAAGGAGCCGGTGCCTAAATTGAAGCAACATCTCCTTAGCCTAAACAAGCAAATAAGAGCAGTAGTGAAATCCTCCAAAGCAAACTTCAAGTCCAAATTGGCCACATCTTCTAAATCATAAGGCCTTCTCGACATATGTCCGTAATCTCAAAGGTAGCACCCATATCTGTTCAGAACTGGTGGTCAAGGACACCACATATACAAATGTTGTAGATATAGCAAACTTGCTGGATGACAGATTCAGTGATTATTTCACCCCTCTGTCCCTCCATTAGTAAATCAGGACATTCCCAGTACCTGCCCCTTTCCCCTTATATCTGGGGATCAGGTCATCACTGCTCTCTCAAAGGCAAAAATACAGCCTCCATGGGATCTGACAACATCCCAGGCTGCATCCTACATGTACTCAGGCAGGAACTTCCAGCACCATTAGGTGTCCTATTCAACCAAAGCCTGAATACTGGTTTTGTCCCAGCAGAGTGGAGGACAGACACTGTCATCCCTTTACACAAAGGTGGATCATCCACTGATCCTGGAAATTATAGATCCATCAACCTATCTAGCCTGATCTGCAAGGCCATGGAACGCATTATCATATACCTCATTAACAAGGACATTGGCAACCTCCAAACACTCAATCCCACATAGTTTGGCTTTGTCAAGGGGAAGTCATGACTGTTAAATTTGGTTGTTTTTTTTGAGACAGTCACCAAAGCCGTGAATGAGGGGAAGACAATGCACACTCCATACCTTGACCTGGCCAAAGCCTTCGACACTACTCCCCACTCAGGCATAATAGGTGAACTCTCTTAACTAGGCATCAATCCATATGTTACCAGATGGGTATCCAACTGGCTCACTGATAGAACCCACCTAGTTAAAATAGGGGAAGCCACCTCAAGCAATAGACTTGTATTGAGTTGTTTACCCAAGGGTTCAGACTTGGGGTCTCTGTTATTTGGGATAAACTTTTCTGAGGTACAGGCCAACACCAGTGGGCTATGGCTGACCAAGTTTGCAGATGACTACAAGTTGGCCACTGTCATCAATTCCCCTAGTGACGTGGACATCCTCCAAGAGGGTCTCACCCAAGCAAATGTCTGGTGCCAGAAACATGACCTCAAGCTGAATACAAAAAATGCATAATCATCCCATTTGGGGAGAGAGATGTCCCCACAAATTATCCTATTAATAATGTTCTAAGCACACAGTCAGTTGTAAGGGATTTGGTCACCCAAACAGTTAGCAGCCTGACCTTTGACCACCATGCAGCTTCCATTGTATGGAAAGCTTTCTACATGGCCCACTTCATAAGTAAGGGTATCTCATCCAGGGACAAGGAGGTCATAACATCCATGTACTCTTCCCTTATAAGGCCCATTATTGAGCACAATGCTCCAATTGGCATGTACCTCGCAAATCACATACCGCAGATGGAGAGACTACAGAGTTTCCTCAACAAGAAAATCCAGGGCCTCAAAAATCTGGCATACACAGGCCAGCTAAAAGCCCTATCCCTCTACTCTGTTTCATATAGACTCCTCAGATGTGATCTCTGTTTGCCATGCAAGATGATCTTGGATGCCGCCTTGATGGGACTGCTGCATATCTGCAAGTCAAGCTCCACTCGAGTAACCCACACATGCAGCCTCAACCTGGTCTGTGACATCAATAGAACTTGCTGGTGGGGCAGATTTGTGTTCCAGAGACTCTACCATCTATGGAATAGACTCCCTTTTGACGTCAAGCAGAGTACCTCTTTACCCCTTTTTTAAGTGCAATCTGGATAACTGGATGGGAAATAGAAAATGCATCCCTGGGATTCCACCCATGTCCCTGCTGGACAGGGGCATTGGGTGCTGATTTGTCAATGCATGGGCTAAACTTTTGACTAGACTTATAAGGGCCTCAAGGCCAATAGCCTAGTAACTTCCTATGATCCTATGATCCTATCATCCACTTGTATGTATTACAGTGCTACGTACACATTACATGCACCCCAGAGATTACATGCTGGGGACATAACTTACTAACTCTTACAACATGTAATCTTGGGAATGCCTTCATGGATGGTGGGATAAAACACCCAAAATAGCAACTGGTCTCATACATTGCTATTACATACCTGGACAAGTGTTAGAGTAACAGACTTTGCATCAGCATGATGTTTCAGACAGGTACGATGCCTGATGCTGACATGTCTGTCAGTACAGTACTTGTGACATATTTGGCAATGATTACTCATAAATGCCCATTGTTACGGGACACAGACCTCATACAGGTTGCAAACATTTGGATATTATATATACATCTGAACAGATGACTGATATGACCTGTATAGTTTAATATGGTGCATGTAAGGCAGATGCCATTAACTGCCAATTTAAAGTAATGCCATGGGGAGGGAGTCAACAGGCCTTAAAATGGTATAATCAACACACACATGGGATATGCTTCCCACACAAGCACACACAGTACTATAGTTGTCAGTACTGAGATTTGAACCCCTACCTAATTATTTGTACTACAGCAGTACACAGTTATTGCACATGACACAGAGCTTATATAGCTGAAGAGTGTACACAGGTACTTCTAAGGTGAAAGGCATCAGAACCCACACCCACAGAGATATGGTTCATGCACATACACACACAAACACACACACACCCACCCCCACACACACACACACACACACACACACACACACACACACACACACACACACACATTTTTACATTTGGCTGGACTGAGATTAGAACCTCTATTTATCTAGTTATTTGTACTATAGTGTTACACAGTTATCACATGTACCCAGAAGCTTATAGGGCTATGGACTGTCCAAAGGTACTTCTAAGGTGAACGACATCAGAAACCCTTGTAAAGTAGTGAAATGAGAAGTGCACTGGGTGGAACACACCTCAAAATGGTATAATCCACTTCCCTAGAGGATATGGTTCTCACATATACACATTATCACAGTTGCCAGTATTGCATGTAAAACCCCTACATATCTAGTTATTTCTACTACAGTATTACACAGCTGTTGCACATGCCATGGAACTTATAGGGCTGAGGGCTGTCCAAAGGTACTTCTATGGTGAATGACATCAGCATCCATTGTAAAAGGGGGCAATGGGAAGTGTATTTGGTGGGAAAAGCCTAAAAATACTTTACCCTACAAACATACACACTTACAAACACATGCCAGAACTGAGATTAGAAACCCTGCCTATTTAGTTATTTGTATTATACTGCTATGTAGTTATTGCACATGACACATATCTGATAGGGCTGAGGGTTGTCCAAAGGTATTTCTAAGGTGAATGACATCAGCAGACCTTGTAAAGCAGGGCAATGGGTGGAAATGGCCTAAATGTCTTTAACCTGCAAACACATACATGCACACACACACACAAGCTCACACACACACACACACACACACACACACACACACACACACACACACACACACACACACACACACACTTACATTTGGCAGGACTGAAAATAGAACCCCTACCTATCTAGTTATTTGTACTGTAGTGTTACACAGTTATCACACACACCACCGAACTTATAGGGCTGAGAAGTGTCCAAAGGTACTTCTAAGGTGCATGATATCATCAGGTCTTGTACAGTGAGGCCTTTGTATGTGTATTGAGGGGGTAAGGCCTCATACTACTTTAACCTACAAACACACCTGCACAAAAAGACAGGTGATGTGATATTACAACCCCCTATCTCAACACTATTACACAATGGGGCTCACCGTCATGCTGGCACATGTGACTGGTTACAATTGGTATGCAACTTTCCAAAGCAGGACATCACTCTATGCCTTTCAGGGTAAGACTCACTCTGTGTGTGTGTCTCCCTGTGTCTCTCCCTCTCTGTTACTGTCTCTCTCTTCCCCATGTCTATGTGTGTGTATGCTTGAAATATGGTTCTACGTTGCCCATATATAAGTCTGTGTATCACATGCAACAGATGCAGATATATCACATATGGGCTACGTACAGCTAGCTGGGGGTACTCCTGTTTGACGGGTATGGGTAGAGACAGTTAAGTTGTACATAGCTGTCTGTATGCAAAGACGTCTATGCACAATACAGTTATACACTATGATGTGGGTTTAGACATGGGGTGTAATTCTCTAAGTGTATGAGCATGCCCAGTATGACCTTCTATAGTAAGAGTGGAACTCCATTCCAGAGATAGTTGTACTCCAGTCCAGTATTTTGTGTGCTACAGCCATACCAGTCAACATATTTGTGCAAGAAATATGGAAATAGCCTGCCAAAATGGGAGGACAATGGGCCAAACATAGGGAGATACCATAAATATTGTTCTTATTAACATAGAAAGTTGCTAGAGTAACAGTGTTTGTTTTAGCAGACATCGTATGCATTTATTTATTTATTTACATTTGTTTACCAGGAAATCCTGACTGGATGCAGGTCCTTTTTCAGTGAATGCCCAGGGAGAAAAGCTCCACATCATGTACATGATAGAGATACAAAGTTGCAGCAACATTACAGGTTGTTGGCTTTAATACAATAACAAGATATTGATTATCAACAGTATATACAGAAAATGTTGCAAGTTAAGATAGTTTCTTGTAATTTATAATATTAGTAACAAAGTTGTCAGACAAGATGTTAAAGTATGTAAAGACAACTAGTTATTTCTGACTGTGGTTAGTAGTGGTGGTAGTATAGTTGGGTTAAGAGTCTAGGTGGGAGGGTAAGTGTGGGGGTGTTAGTCTGGATTAGAACAAGGACAAAGCCAGTGCAAATTTAAGTGGAATTTGATTGCAGTCTTGAAAAGGCTGTTGGAAGGTAGAGTAGTTATAGAGGGAGGAAGATTGTTCCAAAGTTTAGATATGATACATGAAAATATGGCTTCTCCTGCTGAGTGTTCCAGTTTGATAACAGTGAGTTGATTTTTTTGCTTGATCTTAGGGGCCTAATGGGGTGATAAGGTTGGAGATATATGTTTTCTGACATATATGTCATCTGACACTGAAATGTATTGTGTCATTACTTACTGACAGATAACCTCAGATCATCACAGTGATTTACCTGGGAAATTCAAGATGCATGATGCACAGACCAAAATTGTGAGCCAAACTATAGACATGTTTTCCCAGTCCGGCTGGTTGAGAGGTGTGGCTACAGCTGATTGGCTGATGAAGCTGCAAAAACAGTCCAGCACCTCAGTGATATACTGGCTGGGGATATCCTGCTTGTGTGGTATTCTTCTTAACTGATAAGCCATATCCTGGTGTGGGTAGAGAGTGGATGCTACTGAGCAGAGATGTCCATTATATGTGTGGTATTTGTCACATAGCACTGTGATTTCCAGCTATGTCAGTGGCAGGGCAGTACAGAGTAATGTGGTGAACCACTGACAAACATTTGTTTATAGGTTGATAGCTTGATATGAGGTTACTAGGCTATTGGGCCTGAAGCCCTTATAATCCTCACAGACAAGAGTGTAGCCCATGCTAAGACATGTTAGCACCCTGAACCCCTGTCCAGCAGGGACACAGGTGGAATCACAGGACTGTATTTTCTATTTCCCATGCACTTATACAGGGAGCACTTCACAAGAGGTATTGAGGCCCTCCGCTTTATGTGGGCAGGGAGTGTACTCCACAGATGGGGAGTCTGTGGGACTTTTATCTGTCAAACCAACAAGCCCTATTGATATCACAGACCAGGTTGATGGTGTGCCCACAGGTTGTTCGAGTGGGTCTTGCCTTCCAGATGTGCAACAGTCCCATCACAGCAGGGTCTGGATTGCTTTGTGTGCCAGACAGAGGTCACCTCTGAGGACTCTGTATGGAACTGAGTAGATGGACAGTGCTGTTAACCGATCTCTGTAGGGTAAGTGTTTAGGGTCCTGGAATCTCCCGGTGAGGAACCTCTGTGGTGTCTCCACCTGCTGCATGTGCTTTGTTAGATACATGCTGAAGGGGGCGTTGTACAAAATAATTGACCTTATAAGCTTAGAATACATGGATCTTATTACCTCTTTGTCCCTGAATGAAATACCCTTACATTTGAGTTGGCCCATCTATGAAGCTTCCTGTGCAGCTAAAGAGACAAGGCACAGACTTTTGGCTGCTATCAACCTGGGAGGCAAAATGCCTTAGTACTGATTGTGTATTTCAGACATTGTTGTTAATGTGATAATATGCGGGGACATCATTCTCCCCGAAAGGGATGATGATGCATCTGCAGGCGTTCAGCTTGAGGCCATGTTTCTGGCAGCAGTCATTTTTTTTTTGGTGAGACATCCACATCTCTTTGTGTATTGAGGACTGTTCCCAGCTTGCAGTCATCTGCCAGGTTGGTCAACCATAGGCTAGTGTTTTAACCCTGCACCTCAGGGAAGTATATCCCTTATACCTGAGGCCCCTATACCAATCCCTGTGGTATGCCACTCATTGCAAGTGTACTGCTTTGGTTGGCTACCCATATTATGATCATGTGGGTTCTATCAATGAACCAGTTTGCTACTCATCTGGTAACATATGGATTGATGCCTAGTTGACAGGGTTCATGTACTATGGGAAAGTGAGGAATAATGTGTAAAGCTTTGGCCAAGTCAAGGTGGCCGGAGTGCACCATTTTTCCCTCATTCATGCCTTTGCTGGATGTCTCAGGGATGTCATCCAGAGTTCACTGACATACCTCCCCTTGAGAAAGGCAGACTGTGTGGGGTCAAGTTTTTGGAGTTTGCCAATGTCCTTGTTACTGAGGTCCATGATGATCCATTGCATGGCCTTGCTGTTCAGGCTAGTTAGGCTCATGGGTCTTTAATAACCCAGATCAGTGAACACTCCACCTTGGTGTACAGGGATGACAGTGGCTGTCTTCCACTCGGCTGTGACAAAGGCAGTACTCAGGCTTTGGTTGTGTAGGGTATGTAATGATGCTGCCAGTTCATGCCTGGGTTCATGTAGGTTGAAGACTCAGATGTATTCAGGTCGCATGGAGGCTGTCTTCTTGGCTTTGAGATGGCAGTGATGGCCTGTTCCCTAGTGATAAGGGTTGGGTGATCAGGTACTGGGGATATCCTGCTTTCCTGATGGGGTGGCAGAGGAAAGATATTGCCACCGAATCTGTCAGCCAGTAGATTAGCTATATCTACAGCATTTGTGTATGTGGTGTCCTTGACTACCAGTTCTGCACAGATCTAGGGGCTTCCTTTGCAAATGCGGACATATGTGAGGAAGGTCTTATTATTCTCTGTCTTGGATGTGGGCAATTTGGATTTGGAGATGCCTTTAGAGGATTTCAGTGGTGCTCTTATTTGCCTGTTCAGATTAGGGATATATATATATATATATATATATATATATATATATATATATATATATATATATATATATATATATATATATTAATATGCTGGTATAGTACTTTTATGTACATTTGGACATTGGTGCCTGTTCCTCCAGTGGGTAGGGGGATGTTCAGCTGTTTATACTATCCCCCAGGTGGTTGTCCTCATCTTGGGGACATTGTCATTTTACCATGAGTAGAGGGGGTTCAGGAGAGATCGTGATATTGAAGGTGACTGCATTTTTGCTGGATCTTGCCAAGGAGGATGATACCATGGTGGTGCTGCAGTGGTTAATCATGTTGGTTACTGTCAAGTCCAACATATACATCACATCTTGTGGGGGTATCAAGTAGCTGACCTAAATATTTAGCATTGATAAGATGAGGTAATTTCTGTGCATTTCTGTTCTGGCATGGTTGGTTGTCCAGTCAGTGGCTGAATAATATAAGTCAGCCAGGATCAGGGAAATGGGTTGAATCTTGATAGATTTGTAGAGGGCTAGATATGTGGGGTGAGTATCCTGAGTCAGATATGTTTTTCTGTAGCTACCGATAATTTGCATACAGGTCTTGTCATCGGTTTACCTTACTTGAGTATCGTGTGTGTGTGTGTGTGTGTGTGTGTGTGTGTGTGTGTGTGTGTGTGTGTGTATGTGTGTCAGACCGTTTGATCAGCATGGAGGTGTCTGTCTGTCTAATATATCTTTGCACTCCACCTCCTTTGACATTGCTGCCCACATTTTGGGGTCTGGCTGTGTGATAGGATGAGTGATCAGGTAAGGATGGGTTGCTCCCCACAGCTGTGGGCCAGGTTTCTGTGGAGTGCAGAAATGTCACCATGTGCCAGAGTTACAAATCCTTGCAATGTGCACATTTTCCTGTTTAGAGTCCTAGCATTTAGCAGCATGGCCTTTACTCTGCATTTTGTTGAATGTTATATGTTGGTAGGATTGGCCCCATGACTTTCCCTAAAAAGGCACTATGGGGGAGGCAAGGGCCTTTGCCAGAGGCCTGAAGGCCAAGTGAGACAAATGCAGGCCATCTCTAGCAAAGCAGCATGGTCTGTCAGTCATATTTTCCCAGGCTGCCTGGCAGTGAATCCCCTGTGATGACACCAGTAAGTAAGCCAATTGTTTCTGACAATCATTTTCTGTTTGTATTGAGCCATCATTCCAGGTGACAGTAGAATGCTGCTTTAGGCTAGGGACATACCTGCATGGGACACATATTCAGCAAGCTGAATCATGTCTGTCTTCCTATAGTCCAGGGAGGTACATCTGATGTCATTCACACCACCATGGACTAGGCCAGAGTTATAACAGTACCTGTTGTGGAGTGACTTGAGTGCATGTGTAATATGGTGGATTCTGGCACCTGACAGAAAGTGACCATGACTTTCTCCTTATCCAGCCTAGTGAGAGGCACATGTATGTGTCTCACAATGGAGTGTCCTACGAGTAACATGCTGAGTTTATGGTAAGGCCTTAGTGGTTTAGACACTGTTGTGTGGAATATGCATGTTCTGTGGTGTGTAGATTTGTGGAGTTCACATGTGTTTTTGCCTCTGAAGTGTCCTTTGTTTGCATTTTTGTTTTGTTGTGGACCTCCACTTACTCAGGTGTGTGTTGTGTAGTTGTGGGTGATGTTTACTGACTCCATACCCTGCAGGGTATCTATGATACTGCGTGATTTGTTCTGGTGTGCACATTTTCCATTTGTCTGGCCAGTGGGTTCCCTTCCCCTTATGTATGTATCTTTGTCCTTCTGTAGTCCGGTCACAGATTTTCCCCACAGTGGCTGCTGTGATGTATTTGTATTTCTGCTGTGAGCGATGTTCACACCATAACATCACACACAGGGTTATGGGCTTCACACCCCTGAGTGTACCTATTTAGCATGTTGCCCTTCATTGCACCACTACATCTCCTGTGGTCCTCAGATGGTTTGTGTTGCTATGTTATTATGAGGCTACATGTTGGTCCTAGCTGTCAATCTGTCATAGACTGACATCTGGACAGGCCAATATATGACAGTCAGATGCAGGCCCACACATGGGGACAGGGTGTTACTAATGCTCTGCCAAAGATAGACAGTTGGGGGACCAGTTTGGTATTTGCTTGCTTTTTCTTATGGGTATGACGTCTGATTCTCCACTGTCTGCCATTGATGTTTTGACATGAACCTTTCTTGTTTTGCAAATAGTTTGACAGGCAAATCCAATGTTAGGACACGCATAACAGATATATGTGGCATACCTGTGATCCGTCTGTGACAGCCTGTTATTCCAGGGTGTATAGATGGTGGCCAGTGACTTATTGTCAATGCTGACACATTCTTGTGGCAGCCATTTATAACCTGGTAGTACACTGATTTTCAGGTACTTGCTGCTCTACTAGTCAAAGTACCTCTCGACCTCTTAGAGCTAGAAATCTGGAGAAAGCCATAAATAAATGGGTGACAAAGGGACATAAATAGGGACATATGTTAAATATTGCCCTTATAAATGTAGATAGCTGCTACAATAGCAGGTTTTGCATTAGCATGCATTTTTCTAAAGTGTATGAAGTCTGAAACTAAAATCTGTTCATTATTTTCTGACTTTAGTCTTTCATGATTTGGCAATGACTTGCCAGTAAACCACAATTTCATGACAAACAGCAAACTTATGATTAAAACTCTGGACATTTTGCAAAAATCTGTACAGTTGAGAGGTATGCTAGGCACTGTGTCGATTACTCTGAGCTGTGTACTGTCCATATGAGTAGGCCCCTCTCCCTGACGTGTCTATCTTAACTGTAGTAACAGATATTGACATCTGGACAGTGTGCACAGGTCCTACTTAAGATATAGCTGACATGCAAAATAGTTGGCACAGAAAGTCTTGGAACATGGATCCTGTCAACCACAGTACTGTACCTAGGCCACTAAGCAACTACAGCCAAGTGTAAGTGCTGCCCACTTCCTGACAGCATTAACCATGCATATACATAACTCATTGACCCCTGCATATTGGGGACATGCAACAAGTTATCAAGTTGATTGGGACAGCCCTGGGAATGTGCTCTCTGCTGCTATTACCCTACTAATATACATGTTACTGCATTCCTATGGGGACAAGGGCATATTGCAGGGGGAGGCATACCTGTCAACTGTACACATTTGCACAGACTTTTTGAATCCATTTAGCATAGTGTTGTGTCTGTCTTGGAGAATACTGGCATATCACTAAAGACCAAAGGTTAGGATGCAAAGACAGACATTTGGGTTTCTGTCTTCCTACCCTTCAAAGACTTCATGCAATTGCAAGAGCTAGTGGGATATCACTGTGTAAGTCTGTAAGATAACTATTTCATCATTGTCCCTATTTGTGGTCCTTTGCCAGATATATCTTAATGGATTTCTACAGCTGACTTGCTGGGAAAGGCTGAGGGGTGACTATGGGACCCCAACATTGGCATCCATGCATGTGACCTATGACCTCCCAGTTTATTTGCCCCATACATACACTGCAGTGAGTTTTGTAAGCTAGGGGACTACTACACACTCTGTGGAATCCAGTACTGGGCAGACATTTCCTGTTTCCCCACATAGCTGTCAGTTGTCTGCTGCTATCCCAGTAGGCCACCCCATTCCCTTGCATACATGCAGCAATACCTGAAATAAGCTACCAAAACATACTACTACATTCATCTATTGGTAAGAAGAGTGACTTACCTTGTGCCTGTGGCAGTTGTGAGGATGGTGCTTGAGGTTGACTCTGTCAGATGCACGCAGTACACAGCCTATACATGGTAAGGTACAGGTAGTGTGATGTGTGTGTGGGATCCATTTTACTGTGTGGGCAAGTTGGAGAGAGGTGTCAGTCCTTGGGTTCCTAGGCTGTCAGTGTATGTGCTATTTGTTGCCTCTTTGCCAAAGCCAGGGCTTACTGAGCATGCCTACATCTGCCTACAGGGCCTGGCTCAGGGGGTTCCTCCTTCAAGACCCTCTGTGCCTGTGGAGGCTTTGGCAATGGTGGGGGGCTGTTTGCCCATTCCCTGTGATGTTGCTGTCACAGCTGTTTCTGCAGGATCATATTGTGTAGCATGGCACATACTATGAACATGTGCACACATGTGGCTGGAGAGTACTGCAAGGCTCCACCAGATATGTCAAGGCAGCAGAACCATGACTTGAGCATCCCACCTCACACTCGATAATGTCGGAAGTTTGTGCATGTGTGCCTCATTATGGCATTCTTCAGTGGGTGTGTGTGCATTTCTGATGGGTGTCATCATCCACGGTTCCAGTGCACAGCCAGCATCCCCCACGAGATGGCCATATGGGATGTCCCCCCTGACAAATGCCAGGTACAGCTGTGAGGCATGCCTGATGTGGGAGTCATGATAGCTGCCAGGGCTGCCAGCACAGACATTCATGATAATGCCCTGGGCATTGCACATGACCTGGCAATTGGAGTGATAGCCCTTGCAGTTGATGTACACTCTACTGTCTTCACCAGGTGGTGCTTTGTTGTCGACATGAGTGCAGTCTATGGCACCCAGTACATCTGGGTAGTCTGCTACACCATGGAAGAGATGCATATTGCTGGTCCTCTCCTCAGGGGTGCTGGTGAAATAAATGTGCTCACCTGCGTGTGGTTGCATGGCATCCAGGAACTGGTGGAGTATCCTCGATGCAGATGCCTGGGAGACCCCCATGATGTCTCCAGTAGTTCTTTGGAAAGTACCTGTAGCTAGTATTCTTAAGGCTACACACACCTTGTTTTCAACTGGGAGGGGTTCCTCTCTGTTGGCTCTGGGTCTGAGTTGAGGCTGACAGAGCTCAGGGAGTTGCTGAAGTATGTCCCTGTCTGCACTGTAGCACTCTAGTATCTCCAGATCATGTAGCCCCTGGAAGGTTACCCTGGGTCTGAACACTTTTCTTCTCGGTCTGGGCCAGTTATCAGCATTATCTTCATCACTGCCCTCAGTCTGTAACACATACAGATGTAGCAAAGCAGCAGCAGACCCTACCATTTTGTCAGTTAAAATTCCCAAGTGTGTACACCAAAAGTGCAGAGTTTGTGGGAAAAACAAACTGAATGGTGTTTGCATACTTTATACTGGTTTGCCGCAGATGCTGCCTGTGTGATTGGCTGACTATGATACATTCCACCTGTCAGCTATATTACTGAGGGGTTTGAATGGGCCACTTTCAGTGACGGAGTCCATATTAGTGATTTGTAGTTCATTTCCTTTATACTGCTATTTCCTTTTTTTCTCTATTTCCGCTGCTTTTAAGCCCTGCGATGTGCTGCAAAACCCAAGGAGTTAGTGTAAACATTGCTGAGCAGAAAAGGCCCTCCCTTGGACATGAACATGGTTATCATTTCTTGAACCAGTTAAACACAGATAAGATGCCTCAGACACCCCCACTTACTTAGCCATGCTTAGCTGAGAGCAAATAGGAGCCACGGAGCTCCAATGTGCTTACACAAAGAATGACACACCCCCTTCTCATGTTAGCTGCTTCTTCTGCTTACACCACTGCATTATAGCTGCTACACGGTTAGGTACCTGCAAATACAGTCTCCCACTTTACTATTCAATAAATTTAGCTCATTTACCTACCCAACTGCATTAGTCCCTAGTTACACCACTACATCAGAGCTTATGTCCTTAGCAACCACTGTTACCTATTATTGTCATGAGTCTATATGCTGCCCATTATAATGGCAAAATTTACATTTCACATTTAATTGACTTTTTACATTTTTTTTTTTATTTTCTGCACAATTGCATTTGCGCGCTGCTGTGCTTTTCTTAAATGGCTGAAATTGGCCAGAAAAAATTTTGAATTTTGCTATTTTAAAACACTTTTTCATGACAATTACTATAGTTTTGGCCATTGGCATGCCTAATAAACATAATACATGTTTTACTTTGAGCTATCATGCCCCTGTTTTGATTTTTGCATAAATGTACAAGGTTAGTAACCGAATACATTTCTGCTGCAGACACGGCTCCAACATGGATGTCTGGTTGCTTCCTGGATTGCTAATTCACCTCATTTGCACATTTTTTTTCACCAGCAAATGAGGTGATTTGCATTATTCCATGGTGTTCATGTCAGAATAGTGCTGGTAGGCTCATGCATGCCCCCAGCCTTGTTTACTGGATTGCACAGGCTCCAAACTCCGTGTTCGAGCCGTGCCACTATTCTTACATGGAGATTAGCTCCATGTAAGCTTTTTTGAGTCCTGGCCCAAATATTGCTAAGGTTGTTTATTTTAACACTAAAGTTGGATGGTTTTGATTTGCAGTTTCTTCATTGTTGGAACAGAGACTTTTTTTACACTGACCAATGATTCATTTTGTTGGTCATTGGTGTAAAACAAGTCAAATCCTCATTTCTACCCTGAACTACATACATGCCTGCAAGAATATTTTATACTCTTATGTCTACTCAATTGCAAACATTGAACATATAGCAACTGGCAAGACTTAATGGTGCTTACAATTTGTTGTCCAACTTCTCAAGTATTATTGTGTATTGCTATATTACATGATTGGTCTGTATCTGCTCTAATGAAAATGGATTCTGTCCATTGGAAATTCTCCATTAATAACAGCATCATAAAATCTATAACATATGATTTTATATTTTAACTGTTTAATATTCAAGCCTGATTTAACTTTATGTGTCTTAGAATATTTTGATGAGACATCTAATGTTTCTTGGTACTGATATACATGCAGAAACGTGTCTTTGTCAATGCACATTTATACATGCCTAGAAAGTGCTTCTTGGTATAATCTGAGTAAAAAAAACACCATCACATTTCTTTAATCTCTGCCACAAATTTATTCTGTTTTGTGTAATACTGGACACAACACAGAAGATTATGATTGGGTCTCCCATCATAACCAAGCTGTTATAGGTTTGAGAAATTGTTGTCAAGGAATTTATCTTGAGATTGAAATGAAGTAAAGCTCAAGAAATTAAGCATTTTATCAATTCTAATCATATATAGCAGATTGGTTATATTCAGAGAGAGGTTTACCCACTCCATTTAGTATCAGTCACACAGAGTGAGACAAAGAAACAAAGTATAAGATATCTAAATATTTTAGCTTTGGAAGCTGTAAAATATTTAGGGCTGCCAGGTATGTCTTTTTAGTAAATGGAGCTTTAGCTGCTCAGAGAGAGAAAAAGAAAAAAGAAATAATGATTGTACAAGTTCAAAGTGTTTTAGAAAATTGAAAGCTGTAACACACTTAATGCTACTTCACGTACTGTGGCAAAATACAAAGGTT
This sequence comes from Protopterus annectens, assembly GCF_019279795.1. Taxonomy (NCBI): domain Eukaryota; kingdom Metazoa; phylum Chordata; order Ceratodontiformes; family Protopteridae; genus Protopterus; species Protopterus annectens. The sequence goes on along the minus strand of NC_056736.1, from coordinate 185,421,270 downwards.
ATCATTAACCCGGTAACAGCTTTAGGAGCTGCAGTACATTTCCTATGGCACCATACAGAAACAATCTGCGTCAATCAGAAGTGTTTTACAGATTTTAACACTGTTTTAAATTCTTTCTGCTTTTTTTGTGATAACCAATGTTTATTTTCTAGCACAAAATTAGATTTTAATTCCAAATGGTGCTTAACAAATTTTCTTAAGCTCCTTTCATATGTAAGAAAAGTGTTCAGCAAAGTTGTTTTTTCATAAAATCAGGGAACAGTAATTATACTCCATCCACTGTATAATGATAAAGGGTGTCATCCATTGTTGTAGATAAATTTCAGAAACTCTGGGTGGAAAAAAGTAGAACAAATAATGAAAATCTGCATAGCTATTGGATGCAAAACAAACGTTTACTGGTAAATATGAAGTAAAGTAATATGAATAAGATTAACAATAATGAAAGGCACTCACAAATGAGATATTGTACAGCAGCAAGCAATATGAAAACTCTTTTTGTATAAAAATATAATATAGAAACTGAGGGGGGAATTAATAAATATACCACAATGTGTACACCTTCATGTACACATCACAGTAACCTTTTTAAACTCAGAGACAGCCCTATCATGGTGTTCTAGCAAGAAGATGAGTAGCACTGGGAAGGGCTGGATCTGTGGTGGTGCAGTATGCTAATGAGCAGCTAATCTAGGGGAGAGACATATGCTATTTAGCCATACAGTCTCTCTCTCAGCTCTCCCTCCAGGAAGATATCTAGATACCAAGATATTCAGGAAATCACTCAGATCTGTAGATCAGAAAAGCCGACCCCACCACTTTGTAGTAGTGAATATGACTAAAAGAACATACTCATATGCCAAAAATTAAAGTAGTATGTGAATCATGGGGTGCAGGGGACCACTGGCTACAAGGAATAATGTAATTGTGCCTTACTGGCACCAAGAACAGTACAAGGATTGGGGGTGGGGGGAATCACTAGTCACCAAGGCTAATACAAATGTACCTTAATGGCACCAACAGCAGTACATGGATACAGAGAGACACTAGTCACCAGAGATAATGCAATTGTGCTATAATGGCACCAGCAGCAATACATAGATTGGTGGTGGGAGAATCATAAGACACCAGGGAGTAGTCAAATTTGTTATGCCTTAATGGGATGGGACGTTGACTAATATAGGGATGAGGGCCAATTACACAGAGGATGTGTGGAAAACTCAGATACAGGTATGGGGATTGTATTTGTGTGTGTGTGTGTGTGTGTGTGTGTGTGTGTGTGTGTGTGTGTGTGTGTGTGTGTGTGTGTGTGTGTGTGTGTGTGTGTGTGTGTGTGTGTGTGTGTTTGTATGTGTGTGTGTGTGTGTGTGTGTGTGTGTGTGTGTGTGTGTGTGTGTGTGTGTGTGTGTGTGTGTTTGTGTGTGTGTGTGTGTGCGCGCGCGTGTGCGAGATGATGTTTGAATGTGTATTAATGTGTATAGAAAAGTGATGGTGAGATCCCTATGCCTACACAATACAGTTTCAGCAGTTAATTACCATGATGTGTAGATCAGTCAGCATATTGCAGTATTAATTGTAATTCAGAGGTTTGCAAATAGCCGGTAATTAAATCTTTCCTCATTGTGGGCAACATATCTCTGAATCACAAAATACAGTGTCATTGAAACAGGGCTTACTGCTCATACTAGTCATTTTAATGAATCCCTGTGTAAGTTTGGTGAGAAAGACCATGTTCTTCAGAAAGTTCAAGTATTCAATAAGGAAAAATTGAGATAAATGTTATATTGGTGCCATAGTGGTAGTAGTGTAATATATCCATGATTTATGTTCCAAACAGCATTTTAGCAAAAGTGAAGATAAAAATATAAATTTTTTGGCTTTTACTTCATTTTGATATACTTGTTTCTGTTTTTCTGTCTTTCTCATATTTACATAAAAAGTTACACTTGATTAAATTCTAGTCTAGTCTGGTACCATAGACTTGTAATTTAAATTCACTATAGTGAGAGTCTCCTTCTTCTTCTTCTTTCGGCTGCTCCCATTAGGGGTTGCCACAGCAGATCATCTGTTTTCATTTCTTCCTGTCCTCTGCATCTTGCTCTGTCACACCAACCACCTGCATGTCATCTCTCACCACATCTATAAACCTTATCTTAGGCCTCCCTCTTTTCCTGTCACCTGGCAGCTTCATCCTTAGCATCTTTTTCCCAATATACTCTGCATTCCTCTTCAGCACATGTCCAAACCAAAGTAATCTTGTCTTTCTGGCTTTGTCTCCAAACCTTCCGACCTGGGCTGACCCACTAATATACTTATTCCTAATCCTGTCCACCCTCGTCACACCCAGTGCAAATCTTAACATCTTTAACTCTGCCACATCCAGCTCTGACTCCTGCCTTTTTGTCAGTGCCACTGTCTCCAACCCATACAACATAGCTGGTCTCACTACCCTCTTGTAGACCTTCCCTTTCACTCTTACTGGTACTCGTCTGTCACAAATAACTCCTGACACTCTTCTCCACTCACTCCATCCTGCCTGTATTCTCTTCTTTATCTCTCTTCCACACTCACCATTATTCTGAACTGTTGATCCTAAGTATTTAAAGTCATCCACCTTCGCCACCTGTACTGTCTGCATTCTCACCATACCTCTATCCTCCCTCTCATTCACAAATGCATATTCTGTCTTAGTCCTGCTGACCTTCATTCCTCTTCTGTCTAAAGAATATCTCCACATCTCCAGGGCCTCCTCCACCTGTTCCCTACTCTCACTACAGATCACAATGTTATCTGCAAACATCATAGTCCACGGGGACACCTGTCTGATCTCGTCTGTCAACCTGTCCATCACCATTACAAATAAGAAAGGGCTCAGAGCTGATCCTTGATGTAATTCCACCTCCACCTTAAACTCATCCGTCACTCCCACTGCAGACCACACCCCTGTCACACTACCCTCATACATATCCTTTACCACTCTAACATACTTCTCTGACACTCCCCACTTCCTCATACAATACCATAACTCCTCTCTAGGCACCCTGTCATATGCTTTCTCTAAGTCCACAAAAACACAATGCAACTCTTTCTGATCTTCTATGTACTGCACCATCAACAGAGAAAACACCTCATCTTTAGTGCTCTGTCCTGGCATGAAACCATACTGCTGATCACTAATCATCACCTCCCTTCTTAACCTAGCTTCCACTACTCTTTCCCATATCTTCATGCTGTGACTGATCAGTTTAATCCCTCTGTAGTTACTACAGCTCTGCACATCACCCTTATTCTTAAAAATTGGTACCAAAACTCTTTTTCACCATTCCTCATTCATCCTCTCACTTTCCAAGATTTCATTAAATAATCTAGTTAAAAACTCCACTGCCATTTCACCTAAACACCACCAAGCTTCCACAGGTATGTCATCTGGACCAACAGCCTTTCCATTCTTTATCCTCTTCATAGCTATCCTTACTTCTTCCTTGCTAATCCACTGCACTTCATGATTCACTATCCGCACATCATCCAACCTTCTCTTCCTCTCATTCTCTTCATTCATCAGCCCTTCAAAGTACTCTTCCCATATGCTCAACACACTCTCCTCGCTTGAGAGTACGTTTCCCTCATTATCCTTTATCACCCTTACCTGCTGCACATCTTTGCTAGCTCGGTCCCTCTGTCTAGCCAATTGGTTCAGGTCCTTTTCTCCCTCCTTAGTATCCAACCTTTCATATAACTCTTCATACGCCTTATCCTTAGCCTTTGCCACCTCTCTCTTTGCCATGCACCTCATATCCTTATACTCTTGTCTACGTTCTTCATCTCTCTGACAATCCCACTTCTTCTCCAACCTCTTTCTCTGTATACTCTCCTGTACTTCTTCATTCCACCACCAGGTCTCCTTGTCCTCCTTCCTATTTCCAGATGTCACACCAAGCACCTTTCTAGCCATCTCCCTTACTAGCTCTGCTGTAGTTACCCAGCTATTCAGTAACTCTTCACTGCCACCTAGTGCCTGTCTTAACTGTTCCCTGAACTCCACCTCACAATTACCCTTTTTCAATTTACACCATTTGATCATTGGTGCAGCTCTCACACTCCTCCTCTTCTTCTTGATCACCAACGTCATCTTACAAACCACCATGCTGCTTAACTACACTTTCCCTGCCAGCACTTTACAGTCTCCAATCTCCTTCAGACTGGCCCTTCTACCTAAGATATAATCCACCTGTGTGCATCTTCCTCCACATTGTATGTCACCCTATGCTCCTCCCTCTTGTTAAAATACATATTCACCACAGCCATGTCCATCCTTTTCAGAAAATCCACTACCATCTGACCTTCTACATTCCTTTGCTTAAGACCATACCTACCCATCGCTTCCTCACCCCCTCTGTTCCCTTCACCAACATGCCCATTGAAATCTGCTCCAATCACCAGTCTCTCACCCTTGGGTACAGTCATCACCACTTCATCCAACTCACTCCAAACATTTTTCTTTCTCATTCATCGCACACCCCACTTGTGGAACATATGCACTAACAACATTCATCATTACACCATCAATTTCCATCTTCATAAACAGCACTCAGTCTGACACTCTTTTCACCTCCAAAACACTCTTAGCATACTGTTCCTTCAGGATAACCCCTACGCCATTTCTCCTCCCATCCACACCATATTAAAACAATTTGAACCCACCTCCTATACACCTAGCCTTCCTCTCCTTCAATCTGGTCTTTTGCACACACAATATACCAACCTTCCTTCTATCCATCATATCAGCTAGCTCTCTCCCTACACCAGTCATACTGCAAACATTCAAAGTTCCGACCCTCACTATTCCAGTCCTAGCCTTTACCTGCCTTCAGGCATGCCTTCCCCCTCTTCTCCTCCTTTGGCCAATAGTAGCCCAATTTCCACCAGCACCCTGTTGGCCAACAGTACTGGTGGCAGTCATTGTTAACCCAGGCCTTGACCAATCCGGTATGTATATCTGTACTATTATCCGCCTGTATGATTTGGCAAAATTTTACACCGGATGCCCTTCCTGACGCAACCCTCCCCATTTATCTGGGCTTAGAACCAGCACAAAGAAATGCACTGGCTTGTGCATCCCAGTGGCTGGGTTATTCACTATAGTGAGAGTATTGTGATTTATTGAAGACGTTTTATTCCCACTCTGAAGTGGCTTGAGTTTTTGCATTTTGATTGGTTTACTGAATTAGCTTGGTCCAATAACATGCACTGCTGAAGGGCTCACAGAATTGTGGGTAGTATGCATAAGAGCTTTTTTCCAGAAGTAGCATGTCTAACTAAACTAATTTCAGTACTCTAAAAATGCAGCCAAGGTGAACCATGTTTTGAGTAAATATTACACTTCAAGCTGCAGTAAAGTGGGCCAAGTATAGGAGTCCCCTCACCCTAAGATAACTACGATACCACCTTAGAAATAAGTAGTCATCCCAAACTACTTAGTCCAGAATGCGCCATCATCCCTGCACCCAAGAATCCAACTGAACTACCTACCTCAGCAGGTACTGACCTTCTTGTCTGCAGAGCTTTCCACTTCACACAACACTAGAGATCCCAATATCACAGATGTTGAGACAATAAGGCAGGCATATATGCAAGCAAATATTCTTGTCAGAGATGACTCCATTCTAACACATACTGATGCACCACTCACAAGCCGAGTAAGGAAATGGTGATGGTCATTTGCTAGTCTGGTGCTAGGGCTTTTCAGATCATGCACACACTGAAGTTCTTGAACAGTAAATATCGGTATGGCTGTGTTGTAGTTCATGTAGGTGTAAACAACTTGAGACATACCTCCCTAGTCTACATGAAGAGAGACATGGAGCTCTCAGAATATGTGTCCATAGGTTCATAGCTTCATAGGTAAGTACTAGGCTATCTGCCCGAGGGCATCTATAAGCCTAGCCAGAATGTGTTGGCCTTTGCCGCCCCCTTAGATTAGTTCCTGTGCCTCGGTCCAGCAGAGCCATTAGTTCCTTGTGCCTCTGTCCAGCAGACCCATTGCAGTGATCCCCGGGGTAAATTTTGTGTTTCCCATCCACTCGTCAAGGTATCTCTTGAAGGGTGTTAGTGAGGGGCTCTGCCTATTGTAGATTGGAATCCTGTTCTAAAACATGGGGGAGTCTCTGGGACAGGAATATATCCCTCCAGCACATCCTATTTATCATTGTGGTGAGGTTTAGATCCCTAGAACATGTGGCTCTTGGAGATTTGTCTTTTTTAGGTGGAGCATGTCTATCAATTCTGGGTTGGACATGGCCTTATATGTCAGGCAGAGGTCACCTTTGAGTAAGCAGTATGCAACTGAGTACAGCTGTAGTTTCTTCAGTCTGGCTGAATAGGGCATATGTTTGAGGCCAGTAATCCTCTTGGTGAGGTACTCTGTGGTCTTTCCAGCTGTTGCAGCTGTCTCGTAAGGTACATCCCAAATGGGATGTTGTACTCTATGATAGATCTGATGAGTGATGAGTAGAGGGGCACAATAACCTCTTTTATTCTAGATGTGAACCCTTTTGTGATTAGGTGGGCCACATAGAAAGATTTTCTAACCTCCTTGGCAATATGATTATCAAAGGAGAGATTACTGTCTACTTGGGTCCCCAGATCCCTTATTACATTTTCTGTATTTAGGGGACTACCACGTATGTGGTAGTTCACGGGTACTTTGTTTTTTTCCAAAGGGGATGACTATGCACTTTTTGGCATTTAGCTTGAGGCCATGATTTTGACACCAGGTATCCGTCTCAGTGAGACCCTTCTGGAGGATGTCTGTATCAGCTGTAGAGTCATTTATGGCACCCAGTTTGCAGTTGTCTGTGTACTTGGTCAGCCATAGTCCTCCTATACTTGCCTGTACCTCTGAGAAGTATATCCCGAACAGGAGGGGTCCCAGGACTTAGCCCTGGGGGATGCCACTTATAATTGGTTTAGAGTCGGACCTAGAGCCTGCAACTCTCACTGTGTGGGTTCTATCCATGAGCCAATTGGCAACCCATCTTGTGACATAGGGGTTTATGGTCAGGCTGGTGAGCTTGTCTATAATACCAGAACGGGGAATGGCGTTGAAAGCCTTTGTGAGGTCCAGGTAGGCTGTGTGGACCTACTTTCTCTCATCTAAAGCCTTGGTAACTGTCTCAAAGAAGTCCACCAGGTTTAGGAGGCATGATCTGCCCTTAGCAAAGCCAAACTGGGTGGGGTCCAATGTTTGAAGGTTCCTAATGTCTCTGTTAAAAAATTCCATGATGATGCGCTCCATAGCCTTGCAGAACAGGCTAGTCAGGCTTATAGGGTGATAGTTCCTGGGGTCCATTGTGGTTCCACCTTTGTGGAGCAGGATAACTGTTGCTGTGTGCCACTCTATGGCTACATAGCCTGTAGAGAGGCTGAGTTTGAACAGTGTGTTTAGGTGAGGGGTTAGTTCATTTTGGAGCTCATGTAATATACAGCCTGGGACACTGTCTGGTCCCACTGAAGCTGTATTTTTGGCTTTGGATAGGGCTGTTTTACCCTGTGTGTCACTGATTGCCAGGGCACTACATTCTTCTGGTATTGTTATGGGCCCTTTAGGGGGTGAGAGGGGGGTGATTTTGCACTAAACCTGTCTGCCAGAATGTTAGCAATATCAGTCGGTTCAGTGTATTTTGTGCCATTCTGCACTAACTCAGAGCAGATCTGAGAGTTTCCACTTAGGTCCTTGACATAGCTAAAGAACGCTTTGTGGTTATCTTTGGAGTCCTTGTCAATTTTACTTTCGAAGCTAGCCTTGGATGATTTTATGAGGGATCATAGTTTCTTGCTGATATTGATCAGGGATGTCTTTCCTTCCTGGGATTTTACTTTTTTCTGCACTAGTTTCCTCCTTTTATTGCATAGCTTGTTTATGGCAGGGGTACACCAGACTGGTTTCCTTTTCTTGGAGGAGTGAGTCTTGGTTTTGCTTGGGATAGCATGATCCATGCATTCTTGCAGGTGCTCATAGAGTGCCTTTGTAAGGGATTCAGCAGCTTGGACAGCGTTGTCCTTTAGCAATGGGGCTGTAAACGTTTCCACCTCAGTCTTAAGTAATGTGAAGTTTGCTTTTGAAATGTTTTTCATGGTGTTTTCCTTGATTGGGGGTGGGTTGTAATGTGGGTATCTAGAGTGATTAGTCTATGATCGGATTTAACCAGTGAGGGTTTGACCTCCGGTGTAGAACACCAGTCGCCCATGTTGGTGATGACCACGTCCAATATGTTGACCAGTTGATCCAGGGTGTTCGAGTTTATAAATTCTAGGAAGCACTGGGCAAGGGAGTTAGCACTTGAGTAGTTCTCCCAGTTAATATTTGGGTAGTTGAAATCACCCAATATTAGGGCATTTGTTAGGACCTTCATATTTTCCAAAGTCTCCAGAAATGCAGAATGGGTGTCCTGGGTCATGGTGGGTGATCTGTAGCAAACTGCAATTTGAATTGCAGTTTTGCCCATTGTTATTTGCACATGGATGATCTCTGAGGCATTGTGCTGTGTCACTAACCTGGAAGTGTGGGTATCCGTGATGAATATGGATACACCACTACCGCCTTTTGTGTTTCGGTCCGGGTTCTGTGGCCAAAAAGTATGGTATGAGTTATAGTCTGGTAGTGCTGGGGTTTTCTCTGGAGCCTTAAACCAGGTTTCTGTTACTGCACATATATCGATGTTCTCCATACTAAGGAGTGCCTCGACTGTATGTATTTTGAGGTTTAGACTTTCGGCATTGAGCAGCATTATCCTCAGTTTTTGGTTAATTGTGCTCTTTACAGTGATGGGTTTATCTTTTGAGGCTTGCCTAAAAAAGGCACTATGGGGGCGCAAAAGCCTTGGCCAATATTTGAAAGCCTAAGGGTGACAGGTGCAAGCCATCTCTTGCGAAGCAATGTGGCTTATCGAGCATGTCATCCCAGGTGGACAGATACTGGATCCCCTTTGAATGACACCAGAAACTTAGCCAATTGTTGAAATTGATCATTTTTTCTTTATACTGTGGCATCATTCTTGGTGAGGGCAGGATACTACTCAGGGTCAGGGTCATACCGGCCTGGGTTACATGATCAGAGAGCTCTTCCATGTCTCTTTGCATGTAGTCCAGGTAGGTACATCTCAGGTCATTCACACCGACATGGACAATGACAGAGTCATATTTGTACTTGTTCTGGAGTGACCTGAGTGCTTATGTTATGTAGCGGGTCCTGGTACCCGACAGGCAGCAAACTGTACCCTTCTCTTTGCCCAGCCTAGTTAGTGGGACATCAGTGTGCCTGACCATAGAGTCGCCTATTACTAGTGTGTTGGGTATGTTATTTTGCCTTAAGGACTGTGATTGCGTGGCACACTGATTATGTGAAGTATGTGTTTCATGGTTTGGGGTGTGGAGGTTGCTTGGGTGTCTGCTTTGGAGGTCTCTGTTGCTTTTGCAAAATTTTATTTAGAGCCTCCGAGTATGTTTTCATGTATTTATGTGTGTTATTTGCCGGTGTTGGTTTAGTAGGTCAATGTGAGACTGGTACTGTGTTGCAAGTATTTTCCTTCTCCTCTTGACTGTCAGTTCCAGTCTTAGGTTGAGAGAGCTTTGCCTCCAGTTTGGCTATATAGGTTCATAGGTTCATAGGTTTGAACTAGGCTATCTGCCCAAGGGCATTTATAAGCCTAACCAGAATGTGTTGGCTTTTGCCTCACTTTTAGATTAGTTTCCTGATCCTCTGTCCAGCAGGGACATTGAAGTGATCCCAGGGGTAAATTTATGATTTCCCATCCACTCGTCAAGAGTTCTCTAGAAGAGAGTCAGTGAGGGGCTTTGACTAACATAGATTGGGATTCTATTCCACTGCAAGGGGAGTCTCTGGGACAGGAATCTATCCCTCCAGCATGTCCTATTTATTATTGTGCTGAGATTTAAATCCCTGGAGGGTGTGGCTCCAAGAGATTTGGTTTTCTTGAGGTGGAGCATGTCCATTAATTCCGGGTTAGACATGGCCTTGTACGTCAGGCAGAGATCACCTCTGAGTAGGCGGTAAGCAACCGAGTAGAGCTGGAGTTTTTTTAGTCGAGCTGCTTAGGGCATCTGTTTGAGGCCCACAATCTTCTTGGTGAGGTACTTCTGTGGTCTTTCCAGCTGTTTGCAGGTGTCGAGTAAGGTACATCCCAAATGGGGCATTGTACTCTATTATGGGCCTGATGAGCGATGAGTAGAGGGGCACAATGACCTCTCGATCTAGATGTGAACCCTTTCGTGATTAGGTGGGCTACATAGAAGGAATTTCTAACCACTTTGGCAATGTGACTATCAAAGGAGAGGTTGCTATCTACTTGGGTCCCCAGATCCCTAATTACATGTTCTGTACTTAGTGGATTACCACCTATGTGGTAGTTCTTGGGCACTTTGTTTTTCCCAAAGGGGAAGACTATGCACTTTTTGGCATTTAGCGTGAGGCCATGGTTCTGACACCAGGTATTCGTCTCTGTGAGACCCTACTGGAGGATGTCTGTGTCAGCCAGAGAGTCGATTCTGGCCCCCAGTTTGCAATCATCTGCGAACTTGGTCAGCCATAGTCCTCACGTGCTTGCCTGTACCTCAGAGAAGTATATACCGAACAAGAGGGGTCCCAGGACAGAGCCCTGTGGGATGCCACTTATAACTGGTTTAGAGTCGGACATGGCACCCAAAACTCTGACCTTGTGAGTTCTATCTATGAGCCAGTTGGCAACCCATCTCATGACATAGGGGTTAATGTTCAAGCTGGTAAGATTATCTATAATGCCAGAGTGGGGAATGGTGTTGAAGGCCTTTGCGAGGTCCAGGTAGACTGTGTGGACTACCTTTCCTTCATCTATAGCCTTGGTAACTGTTTCAAAGAAGTCAAGCAGGTTTAGGAGGCAAGATCTGCCTTTAACAAAGCCGAATTGGGTGGGGTCCAGTGTCTGGAGGTTCCCAGTGTCTTTGTTAATGAGTTCCATGATGATGCACTCCATAGCATTGCAGACCAGGCTAGTCAGGCTTATAGGGCAATAGTTCCCAAGATCCATTGTGGCACCAACTTTGTGGAGCAGGATAACTGTTGCTGTACACCATTCTTTGGATGCATAGCCTTTGGTAAGGCTGAGTTTGAACAGTGAATTTAGGTGAGGGTTTAGTTAATTTTGGAGCTTGTGTAAGATGCAGCCTGGGATACCATCCGGTCCCAATAATGCTGTGTTTTTGGCTTTGGAGAGGGCTGTTCTCACCTGTGTGTCTGTGATGTCTGGGACTCTACATTCTTCTAGGATGGACAAGGGCCCTTTTGGGGGTGGGGGGGGGGGTAAAGTTTGCACGGAATCTGTCAGCCAGGATGTTGGCAATGTCAATTGGTACAGTGTATTTTTTGCCATTTTGCACTAGCTCAGAGCAGATCTGAGAGTTGCCACCTAGATTCTTGACATAGCTAAAGAAGGCTTTGTGATTATCTTTAGAGTCTTTGGCAATTTTTCTTTTGAAGCTGGCCTTGGATGATTTTATGAGGGATCGTAGTTTCTTGCTAATACTGATCAGGGATGTCTTCCCTTTTTGTGATTTTGCTCTATCATGTAATAGTTGCCTCCTTCTGTTGTATAGCTTATTTATGGCTGGGGACCACCAGACTGGTTTCCTCTTTTTGGAGGAGTGAGTCTTGGTTTTACTTGGGATGGCTCAATCCATGCATTCCTGTAGGTGCTCATAGAATGCATTTGTAAAGGATTCTGCTGTTTGGGCAGCATTATCCTTTAGCAAGGGGGCTTTGAAACTTTCCACCTCAGTCTTGAGAAGTGTGAAGTTTGCTTTTAAAATGTTTTTCACAGTGGCTTCCTTGACTGGGGGTGGGGTCGGGATGTGGATGTCCAATGTGATTAGTTTATGGTCTGATCTTACCAGCGAGGGGTTTACCTCTTGTGTGGAACATTGATCCCCAGTGTTGGTGATGATCAGGTCCAATATGTTGTCACCTCTTGTGGGAGTGGTGACCAGTTGTTCCAGGGCATTTGAGTTTATAAACTCTAGGAAGTGTTGGGCAAAGGAGTTTGTACTTGAAGAGTTTTCCCAGTCAATGTTTGGGTAGTTGAAATCACCCAATATCATGGTGTGTGGCAGGACCTTCATATTTTCCAGTGTTCTCAGGAATGCTGAGTAGGGGTCCTGAGACAAGGTGAGTGATCTATAGCAAGCTACAATTTGAAAAGCAGCTTTTCCCACTGTTAGTTGCACATGGGTGGTCTCTGAGGCCTTGTGCTGTGCCAGTAACCTGGAGGTGTGGGTATTCTTGATGAAAATGGATACACCCCCTCCTTTTGTATTTTGGTCCAGGTTCTGGGGCCGAAAGGTATGGTATGAGTTATAGCCTGGTAGTGCTGGGGTGCTCTCTGGAGCCTTGAACCAGGTTTCTGTTACTGCACAGATATCAGTTTTCTCCATGCTGAGGAGTGCCTCGAGTGCGTGCATTTTAAGGTTTAGACTTCTGGCATTGAGTAGCATTACCCTCAGTTTTTGGTTTCTTGTGTTGTTTATGGAGGTGGGTTTGTCTTTTGAGCCTTGCCTAAAAAAGGTACTATGGGGGTGGCAAGATCCTTGGCCAGTATTCGAAAGTCTAAGGGCGACAGGTGCAAGCCATCTCTGGTGAAGCAGCGTGGCTTGCCGAGTATGTCATCCCAGGCTGAGAGACACTGGATCCCCTTTGAACGACACCAGTAGTTTAGCCAATTGTTAAAATTGATCATTTTATCTTTATACTGTGGCATCATTCTTGGTGAGGGCAATATAATTGCATCTTTCACATATATTAGTGTTTGGTGGTAGGAGGAGAGGGTTGATTGTGTACATGAGGCAGTTGTAACATTGCCTCAAAATGCCCAGATTCACCAGTTGGACTGGAGAGTACACCTGAAACTGCCCTTTGGACATGCCTGAATAGGTAAAGTGAGCTGTTTTACTGTTTAGCTGGTAGGGACGAATAGAGAGCCTTGTCCTTCTGGACAATATAGGGGGTCTAGCGCTAGGGTTAATTAGCACTTGCTATGAGTTTTGTGCAAGTGCTGGGCTGTGAAATGATTGGCTTGAGTGCTTAAGTTGAAAGTCTGTCTAGTTCCAAGGGAAAAATTGAAGAGCAGAGTTCATGGAGCCGGGAATAGTTTAACCCTAGCTAACCGGCACTGCCCAGCACGTAAAACAGCACAAATGTGTTTTTTATAACAGGGAAATGAAAGAGATAGAAATAAGCCCAAAAATGGCCAATAAACTACTAACATCTGGGCTACAGTAAACAAGTCACACAAATTTCAGAAAGAAACAGATCAAATAAGCAGGCACAATAAGCCTTTCACAAGAAATTTCCAGCTCAGAAGGGTAGAATCTAGCCTCTCCTCTCACAAGAGTGCAGATCACAAACTTTCTTAATGTAAAATAACTAGCCTGAAGCCCAAGTGCTTAAACAGAACTAATACACTTTTATGAATAACAGACACTGAGTCTTCAATCAGTATTTCCCAACTTAGAAGGATGTAAGCTACATGTCCTGCCACAACAATGCAGACCACAAACCTTCTTAATGTAAAACAACTGGTCTGAAGCCCAAGTGACATAACCAAAAGACAGAATAACAGTTATAGTTTAAGCAGGCTACTACCAAGCAGTAATAAATGCAGCCAAATAAACACAATTGAGTACTTTTAAGAAGAGGCAATAGCAAAATATGGTAATAAAGTAGGAAGAAACACAAATACAGTAAAAGCAGATAAAGTGCAAATTGTTTTTTTTTTTTTATAACAATAGAAAACAAGTAAACTGATTTGAACAAATTACCCAATTAACCAGTAAAATCTCAGAACTGAGCCCTGTTCCAGCAGGCTTCAATCAGACAAGTTCAGGGCCTAAGTGGGCATTACCTACTCAAATGTTCTCTCTGTATTAGGCAGGATGAGGTAATGAGACTAGACTAGGATAGAGCTGGGATAGGGCTGAACAGATGGGTATGGTAGGAGTATCTGAAATCAAAATATGATCTCACTGTACTCGTTTGAGTGAGCAAATGAGATGGGTCCAGGAGGAGTGCTCACGCATAAATTTACAGGAGAGGCGGTCAATTCCATAGCCACCAAGATCAATACCACAACAATAACAGGGGAGGGTGGGTGGGAAAAACTAACTGCAGATAAGGAGAGAACAGAGAGAGAGAGAGAGACCTCAGAATTTTCAGTAAACAAATAAATAAGCAGATAAATGCAATACTATTTTTAACACAATATTCAATGAAACAATAAACAGAAAAAATAAAATTCAGTGCTATCTTATAACACTGCAACTTTGTACTTATCGCAGCTTGTAATAAAGTTGACGTATGGTATGCAAAAGTTAACCAAACAGCTCCAGTATGCAGCTATTCAGAAGAAATAATTTCAGAGATAAGTGACTAAGACTTTAAGGCACAGTGAATCCCTCTAGGCTAAGACTTCTACACCGAATAACAATTAAGTAAGACGACTAAACTAACTGCAGACAGGGAGAGAACAGAGAGAGAGCTTAGAATTTTCAGTAAACAGGCAAGTGTATGCCTAACAATGGACAGGATCCAGCCTTCCCCAGGGACGATGCCTCAATATTGATCGACATAACACAGTGCTTCATAAGGGAGGCCTCCTCTGCTTGCACCTCTCCCCTAGGCTTTTGCATATTGGCTACAACATTGTCCATAAGTGTAAGTGCCTTTTTAGGCAATACGAACCAGATAAACCTACCAACATAAAACAAGAAAAGTATATTATAAAGGTGTTACTGATCAATGCTAGGAGCCTAAACAAGAAACTCCATTTGCTGCAAGGCTTCTTCACCATGGATGACACAGATGTCTTTGTAGTAGCCAACACTTGGTTTAAATTGGTGGAGTGTACTCTGGCTGTACAAGGCTATAATGTCTTCTACATATTTAGGCCAAGTACTATGCAGGAGGAGAAAAAAAGTGGAGTTGCCTTAATCTTCATCCAGAAAAGACTCATATCAAGCTTGATAAAGTAGCATGATGCCCTAGAGCTTCTTCATGTCTAGCTCACCATCAGCAAAGTTCCGTACGATATTCCATCTAGTTACAGAATGCCCTCTATGACCTAGGAATGTCATTGTGCAAGGTATACAAACTGGAGTCACTCAGCATTAAACCCAATACCATCTTACTGGGCAACTTCAACTATCGAGCGATAGGCTGTGAAACATATACCATCACTAGTGTGCAAGCCCAGAGATTCTTGGATCTTGTTAACACAAAGACAAATATTCTGGACTGAGTTGTCACTAGAGTAAACAAAATCCTTGACCTTCTCTGGAAAAATTCGGGGGAATTTAACTCCATCCCTTGTGTGACATCATCACTCATTAGGTCTGACCACAAAGAAATCTTTGAAATAAAACTAAACCCCAAGATCTCTGCTGTCTCTCAAACTTTTAGAAACTTGTCCTAGGAAAAGTTGTTACTTCTAAGTGATACCCTCCACAAAAGACCAATCACTAGTGGAATCCCAGAGGATTTAGTTATCAGACCACTCCTGCTTGGCATCCACTTATCAGACGTCTAAGCAAACATTAAGGGTATTTGGGTGACAAAGTTTATGGATGGCTGTAAGCTGTGGGTAATCAATGAATCCCCAAAAGACTCAGCGATCCTCTAGTAAAGCTTTTCCCAAACACATAACTGGTGCCAGACTCTTGAACTAAAGCTAAAGGCCCAAATAGTGCATTATTGCATCCTTTGAGAAACCATCTGCCCTGGAAACTGCCACATTAATAATACACCCATAGGAGTTGGGGTAATATACCCATAAAGAGTTAATCCAGAAGTTAGAGACTTAAGAACATATGTAGACAGTGATATTATACCAAAAATTGTCTACTGAAGGGAAGATGTCCTTCTGTATTGCTCAGCTTATAAACAAAGGTGGCATCTTGGTCCAAAGATGTCATTATCCCACCATACTTAGCCTCATTAGACCTATCATCATGAATTGTGTCTCCTTTGGTATACACCTGCCCAGACATATGATAAAATAGAATAACCACATAGGTTCCTTACAAGCATAGTACAGGGATTAACCACATGACCTACACTGACCACCTCAAAACTCTATATCTCTAGTCTTGGCCTTTTATAGACTATTAAGAGGTGATCTGTGCCTGGATTATAATGCATCCTAGGATGGAAAAGAGGACCAACTACACATCTGAAAGTCAAATGGTATCAGAAATATGTGAAACAGAGACCTTAGCCTCCTTTGCAACATAAACCAGAATAGTTTGTAGGTACGGGTACACATCCCAGAGGATGTCACTACTATTAAGAAGGCTCTGCATCCATGTAAAACAAAACTCTTCCCTGTCCATATATAAATGCAACTTAGATCAATGGATGGGTATAAGGAAATTTTCCCAAGGACTGATCCCTGTGCTGCTAATGAACAGAAGCAAATGAATGTCCTATCTTGCAACAGGTTCTCCTTTTAGTACTTACTGGTATGATCTCAGAAACATTCCTTCGCAAATGCGAAGTACAGGAATAAAAATCATGATAGGGATATTTTGAATGCCTAATGGCATAACACAGCTGGTCTTACAGTAGCCCGTCAGGGCATTTAGCCTTGTACTCATCAATGAACCTATGAACTTGCATGCAAAATCAAATTCCTAAAGACACAGTTAAAAAAAAATAAAAAGCTATGCTACAAAAGTTGTTTTGTTGAATTAAAAAAATGCTGTGTTATGTTATTATGTTATGTTTTGTTATATAATGTTATGTGAGGTAGACATATAAATGATTTATGCAACAGATACAAATTTAGTTTTCCACAGTAAAAGACACTACTTGTCAAATGATTATGCAACAGATACAAATTTAGTTTTCCACAGTACAGTACTTGTCAAATGTACAGTAATGCAGATTTGTATCTTCCACAGCATTTATTTACTAATTTACTATTTACAATTACATCAAAATAAAATGCAATCCAACACTTGGCAGTTTGAAACAAAGAATTTAATTTCCAGAAGATTTTTTTATTTAACAAATGCACTTAACATGTGAATGGAAGCACATATCATACCTTTCAAATGTCCAGATTTTCACAGAATGTCCAGATTATTGCCTCTTATTTTTGGTTTTCTGGCAAATCAATGAGGATTGAAGTCACTAAGTAATGACAGAAATTTGAATTTCATTTTTCATATCTTTTGAAAAATGCATGTTGATGCAAAATCTATTATTCTATTAACATTCTATGTTTATAAGAGCAATATTTAAAAATTTACCCTATTGTTGGCCCTTTGCATACTCCCACACCCAAATTCATATGCTAAGATGTTGACAGGTATGGCACACATGCATTTCAGAAGTAATCTTAATAAACATCAGCTAGTTGTATAATTATTGGTCTTCAAAGGAACAAAAAGTGATGACTTCTAGTTCGGAAAAAAAAAATGATTTGGGGATTTTTGCATATTCTGGAAAATTAAGAAAACAAGATTTGGGAGTGGCACATAATTAAGCCACAAAATAGTGGACAATTTAAACATGTTGAAGAGTGATCACTATTACCAGAAAACCCATGTATGTGTCATAGACTGTAAAGCACTTACCATGACTGAGGTCATCTGAGTCAAACCACTCAAGTCATAGTCAGGATTTTCTGTCAATGCCACAAAAAAGCCTTATTTGATTAGTGGCTCAAGAACTAGAAGAACCTGGGAGGGAGAAGATGATTTGCTGTAAATGCAGATTGTCTTACATTTGTTTTAGGGACTGGAGGTCTAGTGGCTGTTGCATTACGTGAAAGCTGAGGCTTGCAGGTGAAACAGCCATAACTCGAGATATGGCTTAGTTTAAAATGCTAGTGATGGCAGTTCCCATTAGCATGTAGATGGGAGCATAGCCTGACTGTACACAGAGATCAATATCACAAACCAATGTGTGTGCTTAGGGCCTAATGGAAATACTTAAACTCCATGGGAAATCATTGTTTGAGCTGTTGCTGACAGCAGCAGGCAAGAGGAGACAAAAAAAGCACAGAAGAAAAAACTCATGTAAAAATAGATGTGAAATATGAAACTAACAATATCAGAGACAAAGCAAACGTACTGGCAATACTTAATACATCTGATGCAGTTGAGCATTAAACTGGTGTTGTTTGCAGCATTTCTTGGCATCATTTTTTCAAGACAAAACCTTGACTAGGAGCTGAACACTTTACACTTCATATAAGTAATTATAGAAAAGATTATGCATCTGTATATGTAACAGAGTTGTATATACCGGTATAACTTTGTTGCAGGTGAGACTAAGGAAAGCATTTAAAGCCAAGCTAATATGTGTGGGATATATGATGAGAGTAGAAGAAATTATTATTATCAAAATCAAATCTAGTGTCTGGTAAATCATTACTAAAACAGTGTTGATTTAAAAAGATTTAAAGAATGTCATTACAATGCAGCGAGAACTGTCTAAATATATTATTAAAAGGTAGATAATAAGTCTGCTTATAGGCCACAATATTTTTCCATCTGGCAAAATTGTGCATTATGCTAATCATTATTATTCACAAATATTTTAGCAAGGTATAAAGGCAGTAGTCGTGTGTGTAAATTGCAGAGTAGCTATTGCAATATGATGTCTAATGTGTAATATGTAATGTGCTAGTAAAAAATGTGTGTGTTGTTCATATGTGCATTCCCACATGACATTATTTTCCTTTTATCATTACATGACTTTTTTTCTGCTTCCCACAACTCAGTACAGAAATTGCTCCTGCACCCCTCCTGTTTTTTTTTTTTTTTTTTTTTTTTTTACCTAACACAAAGAATGCTGGCTTTAGATCCAGTCAGTACCATTCCATAATAAGCTTGTTGGAAAGTTTTAAGTGCTACTAAGCCATCACAACCTCTTTGTAGAGTCTTTGTATCCCAGTTGTGACACCATATTTGATAGTTGTACAAAACACCAACTGCATATAGGACTAATCTTCTCAAAAATATCAAGATTCAATCTAGGTTTAAACAGCTAACTTTATTGCAAACAACATGGCAGCATAGAACAATGTTAAAACATCAGCATCTCGCATACAACTGCCCACAGCTCATACCTTGTAAGTTATAGTACATTCATATTATTAAAAAAGGGAAATCTATACATCTGTTTAAAAGGGCAGAGATATTACATGCATATACACAATACATATATGCATTTTAGCAGCTTTAATTCACTTTACACTGCATCTGCCCATTTACAAGGAAAAACACATTTTCCCACAGTAGTATAAAGAATGTATAAGCACACTTTGATAATTTGATTGGCACTCTAAACTGAAATTGGGAAACAGAACATTTAATAAAAAAAATGGAACAATTTAGATATTTTAACAAAATAATTAAGTAGAAGTTCCAGTGACTATTCATTACCGATAAAAGTGAGTAACACAGCTCCTGCTCTGAGTCACATGTAGACCATCTAACTTGGTTGCAACCTGCAAAAAGACAATGTTAAGACATGTTGCTATAGCATGCATCAAAACCTTTACAGTCACTAGGTAACCAAAAGTGAGTTGAATCAAGCACACTTGATTGCAAAACTGGGCAGCACTCAGTGGTTCACCTTGATTCGTCAACCTTGAACTTCCAGCCATGCCTCAATCATGAAGGATAATCATCAGTCATCAGTACTAGAATACTGTCTATGTAACAATCTGGTTAATATTAGCTAACATTAACTCCTTGAGCATTACATTTGGATTGGCACTCATCAAGAAATGTCTGAATATGTTTTCTGCTGCTTCAAACTGAGGTACCATCTGTAGTTTTGTACTATGTAGGAAAGTAATTATGTTGACATTTGCACCATCACACTTGTACAGTCCCACTTTTTCTACCCATCTAACATTAATAGGACAGACTGACTTGGTTGTAGCACAGGTAGTGATAATGCAGAATGATGTTGGTCATTAAACTTTTTGTACAATCCTTTCACTTTTTGGTCATTGCATTGTGCAGTATAATTCAGTATTGCCCCTTGACTTTATAGGTTCATAGGTTCATAGGTGTGTACTAGGCTAATGGCCCTGGAGCCTTTACAAGCCTAACCCAAAAAAATTGACCAGGCACAGTGCCACCCAATGTTAGTTCACAGTGTCTCTATCCAGTAGGGCAACTGGAATGATCCCTGGAGTGAACTTTCTGCTACCCATACACTCGTCAAGATTTCTCTTGAAGAGGGCCAACAAGGTGCTTTGCTAGACATGAATGGGAAGAATATTCCAGAGTATGGGCAGTCTTTGGGACATGATCCTGTCCCTCCAGCATGTTCTGTTAATTGTGGTAATGAAGTTGTGATCTCTGGAGTGTGTGGCACGGGGGGATTGGGATTTATTTAAGTGTAGCATTTCAAGTTGGGCTGGGTGGGACATGGCTTTGTAAGTCAAGCAGAGATCACTTCTAAGTAGATGATAAGAGACTAAGGACAACTGAAGTTTCTTGAGTCTGTCTGTGTAGGACATGTGTTTAAGGCCTAGGATCCTTTTTGTGAGGTACTTTTGTGGCCTCTTCAGCTGTTACAGGTGTCTGGTCAGGTGCATGCCAAACAGGGCATTATATTCGATGATTGTTCTAATGAGGGATGAGTAGAGAGGGATGATGACCTCTTTCTTCCTGAATGCAAAACCTTTGGTTATAAGATGTGCCACATTGAAGGGCTTTGATATTGGAACACTGGCATTTATTTGTATTCCAAGTATAGCCTGTAAAAGATTTACTTTTTTAGCACTATGTAAAATAGCTGCATGTGCCCATAGAACATTCAATGGATCAGGTTGCTTGGTTATCTATTTCTGTGTTTGAACCACTGTCCTGGCTTCATCATTTGATTGTGGATTGAGAGGACTTGGAATAAGTGAAATAGTAGTCTGACACAAATAGCTGGACTTCACTAGACATAAACTGTGTGCCATTATCACTAACTAGTTCTATTGGTATATCATACCTCTAGAACATGCTCTTGAATGTTGCTATGATTTGGTGGCTTGTTGTAGTTGGCACATGAGTTATTTCAATGTCAATTGAATAATAGTCAGCATCAGAAAGATAATTCCTGCCATGAAACTCACACAAGTCAGCAGCTACCTTTTTCCAATGATCCTGTGGCAATTGTGTTAACATTAAAGGTACACATGTCAGTGATTGTTTATGTGCAATACGGAGCTGATACTTGAAGACAATGTCAGCAGTGTATCGCTTAAATTTTGGCCAATGCATGGATTTCCCCCTGCATTTTGTATGTCCTTGATGACCCTCTTGTATTGGACATAAAACCTTAATCTTTGAGTTAGGGGTATGGTGACTTTGTCAAGATATAGCAATACGCCATTGTGTTCTGAGACCTGAGCTCTTGTGCTATAGTACTTGTGCAAGAACTGATAAATTGTTTGTTTGGAGTCCAGTACATTCTGGATAATGACCTGCTTAGGATCATGTTGAGTAACTTGTTTAAGCTTTTCAAGTGTTTTGGTGGTTACAGGAGTGGTATTATTATGTTCTGCATGTAAGCTGTGACGTTAGTTTTGGATTTTGATAGCAGTTGCTCACTTATAGGCTTTCTGTAAAGCAGATGAACAGAAACAAGCTGTTTATCCTTTTCCCTTCTTTTTTTTTTTTTTTTTTTGCAATGATGTACCTGAGCAGCACAGCAACAGAGAAACAAGGTAGTCGTAAACACTACACTATAAGTAGATATGCAATTTTTGGTTCCATAAGATGCCCCAACTGGGACCAGCTCATATACAGTTGGGGTATGGTTTGTGAATGGCAAAGGATTGTGTGTGTGTGTGTGTGTGTGTGTGTGTGTGTGTGTGTGTGTGTGTGTGTGTGTGTGTGTGTGTGTGTGTGTGTGTGTGTGTGTGTGTGTGTGTGCGTGTGTGTGCGTGTGTGTGTGTGTGTTTGTGTATGCATGTGTGTGTGTGTGTGTGTGTGTGTGTGTGTGTGTGTGTGTGTGTGTGTGTGTGTGTGTGTGTGTGTGTGTGTGTGTGTGTGTGTGTGTGTGTGTGTGTGTGTGTGTGTGTGTGTGTGTGTGTGCATGTGTGTGTGTTTGTGTATGCATGCATGCATGTCTGCAGGTGTGTGTGTGTGTGTGTGTGTGTGTGTGTGTGTGTGTGTGTGTGTGTGTGTGTGTGTGCGCCTTTGGGGGCAGTGGGGGGGGGGGGAGTATTTTCTTGTGTATTCCATACATAATGTACAACATCTACATACCCCATGCACAGAGTACTACGCCTGTAGAATGTAGTAAGACTGAATCCACACAGGTTTAGGTTTTTGTACTCAGCTGAATTGTATATTAGCCCAGTCCTATAGGGTACAATGCCCATGAATCACAGTTTCTTGTGCTGCTCTGACATTGGCATAAAAAAGATTTTATATTTCAGTATATAAGTTAATGTTTCATTCATTTTAATGGTTGTGATATTTAATGGCATTAACATTATGTATCTTTGAAATTTAACTAGACATTGCTCCTTTGTCTTGGAATCAAGGAGCAGTAATTAAGGATATTTATAAGTAGTTGCCTTTGTAGCATTCTTCAAACATCTTCTTAGAAAATGTCAAATGTTTTTTGCAACAAGAGGTCCCCATATGTAGGGAATAAATAAAAAGGTCTACCACCATGTCCCAGTTTTCAAGAAAGTGTCAGTGATAAAACATCTAAAGGTCTTTGTATAGTAATGAAGCTATTCAATGCAGACTTGAGCAGCAGTGTTTAATTGTAGAGTGGAGCCTGTGTTAAAAAGTCTTTCATACGCTTGGCATCTCCATGTCCCTCTGTTTTTGATAATCTTTCTTATCTATGAGCTACTATTTTGCTCATCTCTTCCTTGCACTTATATCCTTGGGAGCTGTCAGAAAGTCTCAGAATGCTAAATAAACCATCATGCTCCAAGCATATCTGTAATGTTGGCACTGTTCTAAAAACATACAGTTCTTGCTCCCAAAAGGTTGCTTCTTATTACATGAATCATGATGACATTTAACTCACTGAAGATTATTACAAAGTACTGATACAGACAGTGAATCTAGCTTCCGAGCAACTTGATGAAAGCAGAATCTGAGACCCAGCCTCCTACAGGCATGGATGAAAAAGACAGAGACAGAAAAAACATCCAGTCAGCAAGCAATTCTGTAATATTAAATACTAAGTAAACAGTAAAACTGACTGAACAGAAACTAAAGCAGGTGGTTTCAATCCATGGATTAAATTAAGGAATAAAACAAAAACAATTATAACATGATATAACTAAACAAAACTGAAATTAGAATGATCTACCTAAATACAAATTATAAACATAATTAATATGCTAATAAACTCCTTAACTAAAAGTAAATTAAACAGCAAAAAGTGAATCAAGCTGAATATTAACAGGTAACAGTTATAATAAATGAAGAAAACATTTTAAGCCTAAAATTTCCACATAGTTTTTAAAACATATGCCTAGTTCATCTGAACTGACAGAAGGAAAAAGTTACTAATCTTAAAAGGTTTAACTGGATAGTTTCAATCCAGTGAAGTAAACAACACCCTCATACTCATTAATACACGTTGATGTAAATCATCCTTTTCTATTAATGTTTTAATAGAATTACATGGGTATTTAAAATGTGTCCCCAGTTTTGGATTTTTGTCTCCATTATTTTTGGCTTGTCCAGAATTCTTGAGTGAAAAAGTTGAGAGCTACATATGAGCTGAGAACATTTATTGTTAATGGCATTTATGTTAAACAATGCTATATTAAGCCTTCAACTAGTTTATATTATCATTAATTGTACTTTAATAATTACAGTATTGGCTGGAATAAATTAGAGGTCCCGTACCTTAATGATTTTTGGTAGAATAAAGTATTGATAATGCATTTTTTTTTTAATTTGGTTAAACATACACATTTATTTAAAGAAAATGTATGCACTTTGGTACCTAATGGGCTAAACAGAAAAATTGATTGGAAGTATTTAATTCAATTCTTAACTTTATTGTTTTAATGAATTACATAATTGTTGATTTTTATTCTATATATTCTGTGTGTGACTAGTGTGACTTCACTTCCTCTGAAGGATATTTAGTGAAAGTCCTAAAAGTGATTGTATATATTAAAAAGAGTATATGTTATTTGTCATAGGTTTTAGTTTATTCATTTTGCATCATTTAATTTATGGCTTAAGGAAATAGTTATTCTGGTCAAAATTCTTTGTTTTAGGCTTCTGATGTCCTGAGGTATTTATGCTCTGATGTTCATCAGCAATAAAGTATTAACAAATTTCTCAGGTGAGCGGACACTTGTGAACCTCCCATTGGTCATGCATTTGTATCTAATGGCAATGTTTATTTTTCTAATCATTGTAGAGAACTAGAGCAATTTGCAGTTGTTTCATTCCATACAGTTTCCGGAATGAGAAAAACATTCAACATCCATGAAAGAATTGTGTGACGAGTTTGAAATTTTTATTATTACTGAAACAGCACCATATTTTAATAATGCCACTTTAAAAATATTTATATTACATATTCCCCCATAGCTTAACAGTCTTCCAACATCCTAATACTCCATTTGTTATAGAAGATGAAGTGAATAAAGTATTTGCTGATTGATGGATTAGGGTAGCTCATAGTTTTGCTATGCTGTGGGTTGAAATTTAAACTGACAGAGATTATGTTAAACAAAAAGACTTGGATAAAAAAATAACAGTAGCATGGAGTGAATTAAAATAACAATTGTCTAGTTCTCAACTACAATGAGTGTTAAGTGATTTGGATGTGAAGGCTAAGAAAATAGAAGAAGAAATGGTTCAAAGAAAAAATAAAAACAGTTGCAGAGCGACAGTAAAGACTATAGTGTGGACAGAACATTCATATGGATATCTGATTATAAGAACATTGCAAGCAATACAATTTCACATTTCCCTTTTCATTTGTCAGACATTAATGCCATGGAGCAATCATGCAACATCAACAGTGTGAGCAGTATAGAAAGTGCCAAATCATATGCAATTGAACAACAACAATTCACAAATTCAGATGGTGACATGAGGTCAGGTAGGGTCAGAAACAACATAATAATAGCACTTAGCAAAGCAGATATCAACCATTGCCAAAAAAAAAAAAAAAGATATTCAAAGTAAGACTGTGAATTTCTCAAGACATTTTATAACAATTTTTGTTCTACAAAGTCAGACAAATTCAGACCTTAGTAAATGATAAGGCACCTAATAGAGCAATTAATATTTCTGGTGTTTGCTTATGTGACATTATGTCCAAGATGCTTTCATTGGAACTGGAAGATGTGCCTATTCTTATTTCTCATTTTTATTTTACTAAGATAGAGCTATTTATATTATATGAGAAATTGCATTTAGTGTGCTACTGGATTGTAAATGAGCACTTGTCTAATAATTTATTAGATATTTCTTCTTTGGAAGGTTCTAATGTGGATACATATTTTTCCTTCACACAAGAATATGGGTTAAGCTGCTTATACCCTGCAGGATATCCATTCCATTTATAGCAGACATCACTTTATACTTCCATTTCACAATGAAGTTTCAAAAAGTTTTATTTCTGTGGTCAATAATGATACAGAAACTGTATTTAAATTAATTCATACTCAGAAAAAGGTATACACAGCAATATGAGTAAGCTTTATTGGGAGGTACTTACTGAGATGAAAAATAATCATGATAAAATCATTCGGCTGACTGATAAAAGGAAAAACATTGTTATGAATAGCCAACGATGTTTTAATATGTGCATGCAAAATTTAAATTATTATAATGTATATAGATGTGGTCATTAGCATGTGTATGAAGAGTATGTGGGTAATTTTAAGAATGTAATACAGAAAGGTATGAAATTAGTTACTTTTGGATACTGATTTTAATAAATGAGTTCCTTCTTGGGTTAGAATGACCATTATTTTGTATTCCCAAAATTCATAAAAGTGTTAATGATGTCTCATTTTGTTCTGTTGTGTCTTTATATGGACCTCTTTTGGAATATATAATCAAAGTAATAAATGATTATCTATTATCATATGCTTATTCTTTACCTTCAAATATATAATGCCCTTCAGATTTATTGATGGAATTGGGAAGACATAATTGGAGATAAGAAATGGTTGGTGCTAAATGTTCGGCACATTAACATGATACATGATAAAGGAATTTAAGCAGTGCAGTATTTTCAAAGAATGTTCTCCCTATGCATATGTGTTATAATAATTGATTTTTCTTTACAAATATTTGTTTTTATATTTAATGATTTTGATTTACAATCAACTTTCAGGACAGTGTGGGGGATCTTTTTCCCCTGGTATTCTAATTGATGATTGGATTATTTGAGATTAATTATGTATATAATTCTGATCTTTTTAGAAGCATATTTAAATATTGTTTTATAGATTATTTGATTTTATATGTAAAGGCGGAAAATAGTGGTTCTATTTTTATTACAATGCTGAATGATAATGCATTAATTTAAGGTTTGTTGGAACTATACAAAATGCTAATGTACTTAGATATTACAATTTTCCTGCTCAGGATGAAAAGATACATTCTAAATTTATTATAAACTTACAGGAGTAATAGTTTATATTCTTGTTGAGAGTGTCACCTTGATCATCTTATTGATTCATTGCCATTGCTGAAATGTTAAGAGCTAGAAGAGCTTGTAGCAGAAGACAGAATTTTCATATAGCTCAAAATGTTATAGTTATTATTTGCTAAATACAATTATAGTATATCTCACATACAGAAAATATATAATATATATAGTAAGCTAACCCATGAGAACGTGCTAATAAATGTTTATGTGGAATAATCCAATAAAAAAAAGTCTCATTATAAGGTGGAAGTTGAACAGAAAAGGAACATTTTGTGATTGAATTTAACATTTTAGCCAAACACGTGGAACAGATAGTAAAGAAAGCATGGCCTATTTTGCTCCAAGGTGATTTTTTTTTATCTGAACAAGTGTAAAAAACTCCTGCTAGCTCTTTCAAAAGAGGGAAAATGTTATCAGATATTTGATTCATAATTATTTTGTATGTAATACTGAAGTGATTGAACCAGTGTATGAACAGAACAGGGGTACTATCTCTTGTGGATCTTGTCCTGCTTGTTTTAATGTAGTAACATATTTACCATCAGTTAATGTTATCACCTTTGTTTATGACAATCTTTTTACTTGCAATTTCACTCAAGTAGTATATTAGTATATGCCCTGTGTAGATTATTTTATATAAGGGAAACTAAAAGAAAATTTAGTGATAGCCCAATGGAACACTTAAGGGATATTTATTTAACTAATATGGGATGGTGTACCTTTTGAACAATCATTATAAAAATCCAAATGTGTTGTAAGCTGCAATTTATTTACAGGTTAACCTGAAATTGGATGAGAAATACTTGTTCAAATATTAATTTTTATATAAGGAAAGTGTATGTACTTTAAAATATTGGATTTTGATGCCTAAAGGACTAAAATGGAAAATTAATTGAAAGCATGTAATTGTATTCATTATTTTATTCTTTTTAATCAATTAGTTACATGATTGATCATTTTTATTGTATGTATTGTCTGGATGATTTGTATGACCTCACTACCTCTGAAGGCTTTTTAGGCAAGTCTCTAGAAGTGATTGCATGTATTAATAATCTACTATTTGTCAAAGTTTTTGGCTTATTCATCTTGGGTCATTTAAAGTAGTTTTTCCCCTAAAGTTTATAGCCTGCTTGGATAATCTTGAATAAGTAGCATTTCAATGCAGAGTTACTACTGGGTTATAATTGGTCAGTTTAGCAGTAAAAGTTATATGCAGCTTGGATGTTTGATTGTGTATATAGTGTTGTAAGCATTTTCAAATTGAATGAGTTGTGTGATGTTAATGAATTGTGCAAAGTTTATAAGATTTTTTAATTATTGCATTTTTTATTTTATCTATCCAGTTGCTTTGAGTTTAATTTTGTTTAGTGGAATTTTTAGGAAGCCTTTTGTGTGGGTAAGGATTGAGTTGAATCAGTATAGAACCTGCTCAGTGTAGGCAGTATTTTATACTGGTTAAGTGGAACAAAAGAATACTTTTTAAAAAAATATATAACATTATCTCTTTAATTTTTGAATTGTATTTCAAAATGGGATCTGATTATAAGTTGATGGTTAATAGTTAATGGTTTTGTTATGATATGTTAAATTGTGTGAACAGGAAGTGTAATGTCTTTTCTCTAATCAAAGGCAATAAGTATAGCAGGAAAGGGAACTTTAAGAGCTGCATATCTTAGGAAAAGTAAAATAGCTGACTTTGTAGCCATCTAGGATAAAAGTTTAGGAAAGCAAATGCCTTTGATGTCATCAAAGACTGTAAGAAATATAGAAGAATTAATTAAAATCTAATCATTCAGAGTAATGTATGTTGCTAACCACTGAATGCTGCATACAACATGCATCATGAAAGGAGCATATTGTTTAATTAAAAAGAATGGCCAGCATAACACAAAGGTAGATTATTTCAATCCCACTTTCTCAATTAATATGGTTAAAATAGAAATGAACATCTGCCAAAAGTCATGAATCATAGCCATGCCGAAGGCATGGTGACACTGGTGTCAGGGACTTTTTTCTATCTGCTTTCCCTCAAAATTATTGTTGGTGTACCAGTTTAAATATTAGCATGTGTCTGGGATTATTTACATTTTAGAAGTAATCTGTTTACTTAAATTTATTGCTGGGACAGGCAAACATCACATCCTATATGTGCTGCCAAGCAGAATGTAGTGACAAGCTATTCCTAACTAGAATTATTAAGTACATTATTAACGCAGGCATTGTGTTCAGCGGCTGCCCATCAGGATATGACCAAGTTGGAGAGAGAGAGACACCATGTCATATGAGGATGAAGTAACTATTTAGACCACCAATGTGCACCTTAGCTGTTACTTGGAGTCATTATTTTACTAGATGTGTTGGTGAGCACAGAGACAGTAAATTCTATGTAATTTATTTATTTATTTATGCATTTATTTATTTATTTGACATTTGTTGATCGTGATAGTCCAACTGAGCCATTGCCATTTTTCAGCAAAGGCCTGGGGAGAAAAGCTACACATAACAAAATTAGCATCAATATTTATAACAGGAATAAACAACTCAAAATACAAAATGATTGTGCAACAGCTATTACAAACTCAAGTAAGAAGAAAAAAAACAGTTATAGAGGCATTTACAAAATAGCTATGGAGACTTTAGTATAATGAGCTGGTAATTGCAAAAGACTGGTAATAGCATATATTGGACTGTTGCCATGGACAACAGAGCATTTTAAAGGCAGTTTGCATTTGGTTACAGGAGGTATAGAATTTTTTTATGAGATCCAAGCTGTAAATAGAGAGCAAGTGGTCGGAAACACATGCTTGGTAGTGAAGTTGGATAGATAGAATTAGGAGAGCATCAAGCGGAGATAGTTTTAATGAAGGAAGGTTAGTGGAAGGGTGACATGGAGATAAGGGAGGTATAGAGATGAGGTGAAGGGGATGGGAAGGTGGGGATGAAAGAATGGGGTTCTGGTGAGATGATTACAGTAACAGATCCAAGTAGAGGAATGGTGATTTTTGAGAGCTTTCTTAAATTCATGGGCTGAGGTGATAATTCTGAGGGTCATAGGAAGCATGTTCCAAGATAAAGCAGAGAAGTAGCTGTATAGATTCTGGCCAGAAGTGTTTTTGGATTTCTGTATCTGCAAGACACATTGGTCTGAGCTTCACTGGAGATGGAAGGGGCATATAAAGGGAGACTAGTGTGGAGATGTTAGTGCAGGATAAGGGCTTATTGAGGATAGAGTGGATTATAAGTAGTTGAGTAAGCAAGAGGTGGTGAGGAAACTCTAGCCAGTTGAGTGCCCTGATAACATGACAATGGTGGGTTTAAGAGGGAAGATTGTAAGCAAATCAAGCAACTTTAATGTAGGTGGTTTCTAGTTTGGAATGAAAAGAGGTCTGCAGGTATTTTAGGATTAATGAGCTATGGATCAGGTTAGGGAGAAGGTATGCTTGAACAAGTGAGATTCTGGACTTAGGTATGAGGAACCTTTTGTTTCTATACAGAAGGCTGAACTTTTGGTGGGTTTTGTTTATACAGTGAAATACATGAAGGTCAAATTTAAGTTGATTGTCTATGATTACTCCAAGGATCTTAGTGTGGATTTCCAGTTTGATAATTGTGTTTTTGAGGGAAGAGATGGTAAATGAGGATTTGAGATGAAAGAGGGACTTGGGAAGGAAGAGTAGAAGTTTAGTCTTTTTGGAGTTGAGTATGAGTTTGTGGTTAGTAAGCCATGACTCTAGGATATTGAAAGACTCTCATGCCAAGGATAGTAGGTCAAAGGGGTTGTCAGCGATGGAAATTATGGTAGAGTCATCCACATACTGAATAAGGGATGACTGTGGACAGAATGTATAAAGTAGGTTAGTGAAGATGTTAAAGAGAAGGGGACTTAGAACTGAGCCTTGTGGTGCTCCAATTTTGACAGGGACAAAAAGGGAGAGAGCTGAGAGCCATTTGACAGATTGATGTCTGTGAGTGAGGTAGCTGCTAAACCAAGAGACAGTTGCTGAAGAGAGGTTAAGTTGAAACATTTGGAGAGTAGGATGGGGTAAGAGACAGTGTCAAAGGCTTTGGAGATGTCTAGAAAGAGACAGGATACAATTTTGTTATAGTTTCTGGCTTGGGAGATGGAGTTTTTAAAGGAGATGAGAACAGTAGTTAGGATAAAAGCTGTGCTGGGTTGGGGTGATCAGGTTTTGTTGAGTAAGACAGATCATGATTTGTTTATGAACACAGTGTTCAAGAATTTTGGAGAGGGGAGACATTATGACAATAGGTTGATAATTAGAAAGCTCTATGGTGTTTCCACCTTTGTGGATAGGGATGGTATAGAATTTTTTCCAGAGAGTAGGAACTGTGGATATACTAACTGAGTGATTTATAAGGATGAAAACAGGAAAAGTGATGGAGTTAGCAGCTACCCTGAGGAAGAAAGATGGTAGGTTATCTGCAGATGGGGAACATGGTTTAAGCTTATGAAGGAGATTCTTAATGTAGCTAGTAGGAATATGATTTTGAGAGAAGTGATTTTGTTGCAGAGGGTGGGTGGTGGAAGGTGAGGGATTGGTAGGGTTGGAGGTTTGCTTGAGTTTGCTGATTGTAGTAATGAAGTAGGAATTGAAAATGGATGCAGTTTTTGGGGTGTGTTATTAGGGCAAGGGTTAGGAGTATAGGGATTACCCTATTCCAACATTTCCTGGGGTTTCTGCATTCTGTGGATAGAGGTGTGTGGTAAAAGTACTTTTTATCATTGTTTATATGTTTTGGCTAGATTGTAGAGTTCCCTGTATTTTTGGTAGTGTGAGGGAGAATCAGTTTTACACCAGAGTTTCCAAGCAGAATCTCTGTTGTGGATAAGTGATCCAGTAGAGTTGGTGAGCCAAGGAGATCATTGAGATTTGACTCTTATAGTTCTGGGTGGAGAAAGAGAGTTTAGCGTGTTGAGAAAGATCAAACTGAATTGTAGAACAGCCTCATCTAGGGGTAGGAATGAGAGGAATGACCAGTTAAATGCTACAGGGTTGAGGTTAGTTAATCTACAGCATTCCTTAAATGTGTGTGGTTTGGAGAGGAGAGGGGAGAATCTTAGCACTCGTACTGGAGAGTGGTCATTGATGGAATCATTTAGAGATTCAGGGTGGTGGTAGAGGTTAGGATGGGATACTAGAATCCAGTCAAGAATAGAACTGGTATTGGTGTGTTTACTATGAAAAGTGGGGGAGAATATAAGTTGGTTGTATCCATAGAAGTTAATACTGTTAGAGATGAGGGTTTGCCAATTGATATTGACTTCACCTAGTTTAATGGATTCATTAGATATGTTATCAGATAACTAGCAGATAATCTGTGCTGATAAGGGTGTATTATCTCAAGGAGGTGTCCAAATGGCAACTACAGTTAGGGTTTTATGGGCATTAAGTTTGCAGTTGGCGATAGTAAGTTTTGCAGGGGGAAAAGAGGGGAGAGGGTTACTGAGAGGGGATACTATGAGGTGGTCAGAGTACATAATGTCTACACCTCCTTTTTTATGTGAATGGTCAAGGCATAGAATGTTGTATCCAGGAGGGAGAAATGCTTTATCAGTGTTATGTGGTTTGAGCCACGTTTCAGAGAAAGTGGCCATATTGGGGGAGTACTGGCCTGTCCAGATGTGGAATTCTGTTATATTGTTAAGAATACTGTGGATGTTAATGAAATAGAAGGAAAGATGTTTAAGAGTAAGACTAGATAGATTCAGGAGTGGTTGTGGAGTAGTAATGGAAGTTGGAGGGTTATAGTCAGGGCCGGTTTGGGTTGAATATCACTCTTTTTATTATTTATATTTTTTAATTTATTTATTTATTTGTTGATTTATTTATTTAGTTAGTTATTTTTATTATTTATTTATTTATTTTATTATTATTTTGTGTCAGAGACTTTCTGATTATGGGTCTTTCAAAAATTCCACTGCTTGCACTCTAGAATTCCTAATCCCAACACCTGGGCCTTTTTTATGTGTGTGCACGATTGCTGTACAGACTGTGCATGCCAAAAGTGACTGGAGGACTGTAGCCTAGCCTCCTCCATGGTATGCATTTAGTTTGATAAAGAGATAAATAATAATACATTATCTTTTTATCTAGTCATCTCTCAACAAAATTCTAATTATATTTGACAGGGCATCACAGCTCCCATGTATATAATTGAGAGTACATTGGTTTTCATAACACTTTTGTAGCCTGTGTGAGCAGTGTAAATAATACTGCATCTTAGTGCCATAATATCTTTTGAGATGTGGCTGCATCACATGGAGAAAAGACATAAACCTCTGAGAGGAAGGCATCAAGGAACCTGAAAAAAACTGCTGACAGAAAATCAAGAGAAGAGAGGAGGCAATTTAGGATTACATTGCATAGAGAAACTTCTGTATGAGAAATTTTCTCTTCTCACATTTCATTTTGGAGTTTAGAAAACAGAAAAATCAATATCTTTCTGATTTCTCAGCCCTTCTTAAAGGCATATATTCAGTACTACACAAATACATATAATGTCATCTATTATGGTACAGGGAGTTTAAAATGTCAGTAAACAACTTTTGCAGTACCTTTGGAAAAACAATATTTAATTCACTTCATATTAAGTAGTAATATTACAAACAAAATTAATTACATTTTTTTCTTTCACTTTTGACAGGCATTGAGTTCATAGAGCGTATAATAATCCTGTCCTTACAGGTATTTTATTTGACCGAGTGCCTTTGCAGCAATGCTCTGAAATTAAATGAAAGGTTTTAAGAATTTTAAGTTTTGTATGGCAAAACAGCTGCATGATGGAATTTCTTTTTCTTTTTTTTTGTTTTCTGTATACTCATGCATTCTGTTACAGTCTGTGTTTTTTTGCTGTAAACTTAGTTACAGATTTTGCTCTCATAATAGCTGCTTTCTCTGGGGAATTCAGAAAACATCTGTTCTGTACTAACTCTGTGGCGGTAACAGACTGCAAAACATGGCATGACTGCTTCATTCATTTGTAAATGCACATGTACCGCAAATGTTCACGTAGCCTTACAGAGTAGGCACAATTATAATGAAAATTACATCTATCCCTTTTAGCCTTCATATCTCTTACACAAGTATCGATTGGAATCAGGCTGTATGATGTCTTATGTCTATATGATATGATGAGGAAAATGAAGTATTACTACACATAAGCTAAATTATTTTATAAACTGGTAACACTTGCTTACTGAATGTAGATATACTACATTTGTTACATGAGCTGACATTATTTTATCGATAATGTCAAGCATTAAGTTTATTTCATAAAAGTAATTTTAGTCTGCACCACCTTAGTAATGGGTGCTAACCCTAACCTTAAGCCTTCCCACAACCCTAGGCCTACACCTTAATGTCATAAAAAGCTTCCCACAACACTGCCACTGCACAAGACAGACTCAAACAGAAAAACATTCACAAACACGCACAAGCAGCACAACACATATCCCCTAGCTTAACTATAATCCTCACCCTAAAATACACAAACTGACACACGTACACACAACACTCATCCTTCACTCATCTGTGACCCTAACCCTAACTCACACACATACACACACACACACACACACACACACACACACACACACACACACACACACACACACACACACACACACACACTCCATTGCGTAAACAAATAGTTACAGTAAAGTTAGCATTGATAGGTTTCTATACTGCAGTTAAGTACAGAGGATTGCAATCACTGTAGTTATGTACAGGTATGTGCCTCACCATTATCGAACAGCAAGACTAGCTCAGAGTGATGGGTGGGTTAGGAAGAAGTCAACCTTCCTTGGACTTCTATATCAAGACTTGTGTTTTCTCCATAGGTGGCCATGAGTGCATCCATCAGTTCATGGAAAGTTCAGTTTTATTAAAAAGAAATGCATGTTTCTGACTGTTCCCTCCTTTTGACCTGTGCATCACACAGATGCTCCTTTTTGCAGTGTTTTATGATAGCAACTGGCAATGAATTAAAAACTCTTATATGTCACAATAATGCATTTACTGTGAATACACAGCCACCTGAAATCATTGCAGAATGATTACAGAAAGGGTGGATATGAGATGATCTCAAGGATAATTTGTATAAACCTGTCGACAGTACAGTAAATTATCTTTCATCAAGAAATAAATAAAGGTGAGCTAATGCCCCATCATTGAGAATAGAACTCAGAAACACCAATAAAGAAATGAAAAACATAATCAAGCCCTCTACAAGTAAGTATAAATTGTTAATTGCCATCTCTGCAAAGGACGATATCAAAGCCTTCTTCATCTATACCTAAGGAATACAGTCTAGCTTCTGTTTGTGATCCAATCTCTCTGGGCACTTTACATTGCTGTAAGAACCTCCCTGTCCCTGAAGTAACTGCAAACA
This sequence comes from Protopterus annectens, assembly GCF_019279795.1. Taxonomy (NCBI): domain Eukaryota; kingdom Metazoa; phylum Chordata; order Ceratodontiformes; family Protopteridae; genus Protopterus; species Protopterus annectens. The sequence continues at coordinate 185,386,139 of NC_056736.1, read as the reverse complement.
AGATTTCCTCTCCATTTTGTATATTGGCTGCGTCTCCCTAAGGAATACAGAGTGCATGTACTTTGAACTGTGCTTTTTTCCATAAACTTTTTGTAATACTATCCTAGTAAGGGCTTCTTTCTCCTAAAACAATTTTGTATTACTGTCCTAGTAAGGGTTCAGCCACGTGCTCGCTAGCAGCCTGCTGCTGTCTGCAATCCCGTTATTTTCCCTGTTTTCCTTCCCTTTTCCCTGGCCTTTTTTTCTTGCGATACCTTATAGCCATCCTAAGGTTTGGCCAGTAGGTGGCAGTTTTACTCCTTTCTTGTATTCTTAACTTTTCTTTACAAAAGCCCAGCCCTAATTATTCTTCCAGTGCATTTTCCCTGCTTAGCATAATAGAAGTAAATATAATTCAAACCTAAATAATAATTTAGCTAAGAATCTATTTGATTCTTACTATTCAGCTCCTGCTTAGTCTTAATTTCAACTCAAAACAAAATAATATTTTTCTAACTAGAATCTATTTGAAGTAATAACATCCCGCCTCCCCTCTTAAACACCTGCATAGCCTCTTATCCCCAAACTTGCTCTCTAGCCCCTTGTATTATTTTTGCCATACTGATTGTTTTTTTTCTTACCTTTACCTCTTCTCCTTAGCTCTATAATCTCTTAATTCCCACTCAGCCTCTCCACCCCTCCCCTTTTCAATCTCAGCTTCCTCTATCTCTTACCTGCCCTCTTTCTGCCCGGCCTCTATGTCTTACCCTCTCCCTGCCCCTAAATCCATACAGCAATGCCAGTACCTGGGTCCCCATTTTTAAATAACTCTCTTCTCCAGTCCTGACCTGTCCTCCCGCAGGCTGCTAGCTCTGCTCTTCGGCGTGCAGCTATATTAAGTAGGCACTGCTCCATAGAGATTTTGTAAGTTCTGTACTCATTTTACAAGTACTACTTTTAATTTTTGTATGACATATTTGCTTGAACTGTGCTGCTGCTACCAAAAGAAAAATTGTGTAAATCATGTGCACATGCCACCAATTAGGACTGCTGCCTAAGTATTGAATTTAGCTTAATTCATCTGTCTGCAAACTTCAGGCTTTATTCTGTGACTTGTTTTTTTTTCTCTCTCTATGGTTGCATTGGAGGGTTATAGTTGCTGCTTCTGACTGGGTTATTTCAAACCATGCATGTGGTTCGTAGTGCTTACTCACCGAATTGTAGTGTTTAATACACTGCGACCTGCCCCACATTGAAATTCTCTGTAATTTGTAAAGTGCATTTATTTGATTGTAAAGTGCATTTATTTGAGGTGTATCCGTTTATATTTATCTTGGCATTTCACAGTGTAATTGCAATTTTTCTCTAAATGGAGCCCATTGCTAGTTGAAATTTATTACTCATGAATTCCCACTATATCTGTTCTCTCTCAGCTGTCACTGAACATAATGTGATGCATCTTATAATGTCCTTTTAAGGCATTTCACGGTATGAAGCATTTATTGATAAGCTATATATATTGCTAGTTCTATGTTTATTTAGCTAGATATTGCTAGTTTTATTTTTTTCAACTCCTTCCATATCTATCTTTCTCAGTCTTTTATCCACTTTTCTTGTCTCCATCTTAACCACTACATAGCCCCTATCCCTATTAATTTTCTCCTTCCTAAAACTTTGCTCTTTACGCTCACCTGCTCATAGCAAATCCCATTTCAGGCTATTTTTGCATACTTTATTAAATGCCCTAAAGTTGTTAATCATGCTTCCCTTTTGAATTTGCAACTAAACAGTAACCATTTTATTTTTGTTCTCCATTGCAGCTAGCTTCTGTTTGCACTCCAACCTCTCCGGGTGCTTTCCATTGCTGTAAGAACCTCCCTGCCACTGAAGTAACTGCAAACAAGATTTCCTCTCCATTTTGTGTATTGACTGGCTCTACCTAAGGAATACATTCATTGTGCATGTACTTTGAACTGTGCTTTTTTACATAAACTTTTTGTAATACTGTCCTAGTAAGGGCTTTTTCTCCTTAAACAATTTTGTATTACAGTCCTACTAAGGGCTCAGCCATGTGCTCGCTAGCAGCCTGCTGCTGTCTGCAATCCTGTTGTTTTTCCATTTTCCTTCAGTTTTCCTTGGACATTTTTCTGGCGATACCTTATAGCCATCCTATGGTTTGGCTACTAGGTGGCAGTGTTACTCCGTTGTTGTACTCTTAACTTTTCCATACGAAAGCCCAGTGCTAATTATTCTCCCAGTGCATTTTCCCTGCTTAGCATGATAGAAGTAAATATAATTCAAATCTAAATAATGATTTAACTAAAAGTCTATTTGATTCATACTATTCAGCTCCTGCTTAGTCTTAATTTCAAATTAAAACAAAATAATATTTTTTCTAACTAGAATCTATTTGAAGTAACAGCTCCATTCTTAAACTCCTGCATAGCCTCTTATCCCCGAGCTTGCTCTCTAGCCCCTTGTCTTATTTTTACCATACTGATTGTTTTTTTTTCTTACCTTTACCTCTTCTGCTTGGCTCTACCTGCTCCATTCACCCTGCAGGCTCACTTAACTCTCCTACCATGCCCCCAATTTCCGCCCACCCCCACACATTCTACACTTATAGTAAATAAGTCACACTCACCTACATCCACATCCAATCAACATATCAACCCCTCCCATAATCAAATTACTCATTCTAGCCCAACCATTACATTAACCCCACCCCACTCCTCTAATCTCTCTTAATAAACTTTCCTGACATCTTCTCTGCTTAAACCAACCTCCGGCATTTCCTAATAAATACCATGCCTACCAAACCAGCCTCTTTCCTAGTTCTAATACTACTTTTCATCTCCTTATCCTACTTACACCATCTTACCAGAACTCTTTCTGCCAGTCACACCCTCTCATTTCTCTCTACTATTTCTAATCCTACTTATCACACACACACTCCTATAACTGCATATGCCCTAGCCTCTACTCCCTCAACAACATCACACCCATCCCCTAGAAACTAATAACTCAGCCCAAAAACACAACTCCAATATCTGCTAGCTCCATCCCCATAAAGCTTACAACCCATACAATAGATAATAAGCTACTTAAATACTTCTTCTCCCACACTCATGCTTTAATCGCTATCCTCATCTCTGTGCACATTCACCCAAACCCTGGCCCCTTTCCCTCACACCGTTCTAATTCCCCATCTCATCCCCTCATTCAGCTGGCAGATCCCTCAATTTCACAGCACTAAATGCTCAGAGCATATGTAACAAAATCCCTAACTTCCATGCATGACTTCTCTATAATAAACCTGATATTCTTTCCATCTCAGAAACCTGGATTAAACCTCCCATACAAGACTCAGAATTGATACCACCCAACTACTGTATTATGAGAAAAGACAGAACACACAAAAAAGGGGGAGACGTCACTGTCTTTTACTCCTCATGCTTCTTAATTACCCTCTACTCCAAACCTATTCCCAAATTTGGTAATGCTGAATTAATTCCAGCCCTTCTTCAAATGAATAAACATAAACTAATCTGCATTTTCACCCTCTACATACCTTCTGGTGACAATGTGACAATTCTAGAGAACATCCTCTCCTGGTTCTCTACCAATATTAGTAACGAAACTGTAATCCTGGATGATGTTAATATCAACTGGGACACTATTCAATCTCCAATTAACTCCCTAAATATAAATCTCTATAACTTTACTCAACTCATCAACTCTACAACTAGACCTTCCAAAGACTTCCTCTCTGGTAACACCCTAGACTGGATTCTAGTTTCTCATCCCCACTACATCTCTGATAGTGGTACACTTCCAGATCCACTACGTGACTACCTTCCCACTTTTGCCCATTGTCTTCCCTCCTGCCTACAACTATCCCACACCTACACCACTGTTTGGTACCTAAAAAACTTTGACCCACTGCATTCTCAGATGCACAAAAAGTACCAACTGGAACCCACTAAAAACCTTATTCCTAGATAATGCTATCACATACTTCAATACAATCTTTTTGAAATTGCTATACTCCTTTTCCCCCTGGAAAATAAAATGCATAAAAATAACTCCATCCCCTGGTTAACCAAGAATACGTTAGCCACCATGAGACTCCATGATAAATCTTGGAAACACTACCATAAAACTAAAACTACCACCTACCTTAATGAATATAAAACACTTTGCAACAAACTTAAAAACTTATTATTTCAGACCGCAAAGCCTATTAATCCACACTCTAAATCAATCACAACAACAACCCTAGAAAATATTGGGGTGGAATCTCCTCTCTCCTTAACCCAGGTAAAAAAGAAAACCCATGCCCAGACTCAAATGCCACCAACTCGGACATAGCTTCACAATTCAACTCATTCTTTATTGAATCCATGGCCAAACTAACATCATCCTTTGCTAATAATCCTGCTTCCCCACATCTACCTCCAGATATCCCCTTCTCCTCCAATACTTCCAGCTCCCAAACTCCTCCCTTCTTCATGAACCCTATCCCCATCTCTACCATAAAAAGACTTCTTCTAAACTTGAAGCCATGTTCTAATGCCCCCGATTAGATACCCTCCTACTTCCTAAACATAGCCACAGAAGCCATTGCCTTCCCTATCTGCATCCTAATAAATTGATCAGTTTCAGAATCCCATGTTCCCCAGCTCTGGAAAAAGGCCTATAGTATTCCACTCCACAAGGGTGGCAACAAAAATGGCATCTCTAACTTCCGTCCCATTGCTATCCTATCCCCTATTTCAAAACTTCTTGAAAAAGGCTTTCACCTTCAACTACTTCCCTACCTAAGAAATAACAACTTCCTTACTCCCACCCAGCATGGATTCTGTCCAGGCTATAGTACCACCACTGCCCACCTCTCCTTCGTAGTAACCATAAACAAAGCCCTTGACTCCAGTCATATTGTATCGCCACTCCTCTTAGACCTCTCTAAAACCTTCAATACCATCTCTCACAACCTTCTCCTCACCAAACTCTCTAAAGTAAATCTATCCCACTCCTCTATCAACTGGGTCTCCAGTTACCTATTAAATAGGCAGCAAGCGGTTAAGTGGAATAAAGCTATTTCACCATTCCTAAACACTCCCGCAGGTGTGCCCCAGGGCTCAATTCTAGGTCCCCTTCTTTTCAATATTTTTATTAATGACTTCTACCATGCCATCAGTAATGCCAGCCTCATCCAATATGCCGATGACTCAACAGTTATATGCTTTGCCACCTCCACCTCCTCATTAACAAAACTAACCAAAGAAGCCTTCTCTTCCACTGAACAATGGATGCTAGACAACCATATAGCACTTAATGCAACCAAGACTAAACTTACAATATTTCTCCCCTCTAAAAGCATTACCCTTGTCAAAAATTCTTTCTCTGTCACCAGCCAAAATAACACACCTCTAGAAATAGCCTCCACAGCTAAACTGCTAGGAATCCTCATTGATGATCAGCTAATGTTTGATAGCCATCTTTACGCAAATATAAAAAAAAAACATAAGAAGCTTGGCATGCTTAACCACCACAACCATTTCATCCCTCCCTCCACCAGGCTCGTTCTTGCTAACACATACATTATCCTTCCCTTATGTATAGAGCCTCTATCTTTACCAATCTGCAGTCCTCACTCAAGTCAAAACTCTCCTCCTGCTACCATAAAATCTCTAAATTTGCAACTGGCCACAGATCAAATACCCATCACTGCATTTCCCTTCACCAACTGAACTGGCTTGAGTTGCCCAATTATCTTACCTATATTTAACTTATCCAAGCACATAAACTCATTTTCAGCCCCACTCTCTGTCCCTCCTTTGCCTCTACCTTCCAAATGCACTTACGTAACAGACATCTTTGATCCAGCTTCCAAAATCTAATCGAGCTACATAAATCTGCATGCCCTCCAGGCAAACACCTTCTATTCTTCTGCCTTGCACACCACTGGAATTCTCTCCCACCACTTATCCGTACCACTAACAGACTCTCTATTTTAAAAAACATACTTCACTCATACCTATCCTCACAATGGGAATGCTCTTGCTCCCATCCTACATAAATCCATTAACTTTACTGCACACTACAGCTAATTACATCTGTTAATAGTCTCTACTAACTGTATAATTCCTGTAAGAGGTACATCTGCACTACAAGATCCTTAATTTGTTAGTGAGGAATTTTTCAGCTCCCTCAATTGGCTATTTTCTGCAACTGTTGTTGCAATGCATTTTTCTAACTCTCATGTAATAATTTTATATGTTTTCTTAATTTTTATAATTTTATAATTTTTTGTATGTTATGATGTTGTAATTTTATGATACTGTACTGTTTTGGAGCTTTTGTCCCCAGGACTCCATTGAAAATGAGCTCCTCATGGCCCAATGACCATCCTGGCAAACAGACTGCAAATAAATAAATAAATCTATAGAACAACTACTAAGCCTATTCAACCTCAGCCTATCTACTGGATTCATAGTACTCATCATTCTCCTTAAGGAAAACACACCACTGATCCAGGAATCTTTAGATCTATAAGCCTCTCTAGCCTTATCTGGAAAGCAATAGAATGCATCACTATGGAACTTATTGAGAAGGAAATAGGCAGTCTGCAAGCCCTGGACCCAAGCCAGTTTGAGTTTGTTAAAGGCAGATCCTGCCTCCTGAACTTGGTTAACTTCTCTGAGCAAATTACTGATGAAGTAAACTTAGGCAAATCAAGTCACACTGCCTACCTGGACTTGGGCAAGGCCTTTAATGCCAGTTGGCATTCTAATGTCATCGATAAGCTAATCAAACTAAATGTAAGCCCTTATATTACCCAGTGGCAGGTAAACAGACTAATGGGTAGAACCAAATCTATTAGTGTGGGAGATACATTCTCTTTGAAAAGAGTTGTTACTAGTGACCCCCCCCCCCGCCCCGTAACTGGTTCTAGGACACCATCTCTTTGGTATTTACCTTTTTTTTGTCAAGGTTGACATGAAAGGCCTATAGCTGATAAAGTTTACAGATGACTGCAAACTTGTAGCTGTAATTAACTCACAATCTAACTTCCAGATTCTTCAGGGGAGACTTACACACACCAATAACAGATGTCTAGACCACTGCCTACAACTGAATTCCTAGAAATGCAGCATTGTGTCATTTGGCAAAACATAACTCATATGTGACAACTTTTTGAAAGCTGAGTCATCTATTAGAGACTTGGGCACTTTCACTGTCATCTAATTATCCTTTGATCATCATGTATCCGTTGTTGTTATCATGTAAAACTAATCACTATGGATAAGTCTTCCAGATCTAAGGATATTATCATTCCTTTTTACTTCTCCCAAATCAGGGCCCTGAATTCCCCTAATAGAGTATAATAGCCCCTCTGTTATTCACCTGTCTGTGCATCTGACTGAGCATGAGAGACTACATCATCTCCTGAATAAGATGATCAAGGGTATGACTTTCTTGAACTTTCTAGTCCACTTTAAAACACTCTCACTCTCTCTTTCCTGTTTTCTTCAGACTCTTGAGAGGTGACCTCTGTCTTCTGCAGAGCCTTGAGGGGTCTGGTACAAAGTGATTTCCTGCTATACCTCTTAATTACATAGAATTTCACAGAATGTTCAGATTTTTGTCTAGTATTTTTGGTTTGTCCCTCACAAAAATTGTGATTTTCTGCTAAACCAAAGAAGTACTAGGTCACTTAAAAATAAATGCCAGGATAAACGCTAATAGCACTGTTGTAGTTTAAAAACTGTATGAACCAATACTGGAAACTTTTCAAACGAAAACGTTTTATTCCACTTTTCCACTTGAAGTGTGCAAATAATCATACACTTTTCGTCAGGGCTCCTACCCCAACTTCTTCTAATAGCTAAAAGAAAAGTTTTTCTGCCACTAATAAGGGAGCTTAAAAACGCACAGTTTAAAACATACCTTCTGTTTCCTGCCAAGCTAAAAATCTTCCTTCCTGATGGTCCTAAAATTTTTGATGACTTAGACTCTGCTTTACTGTTTATCAAAAAAAATAAGATTTTGGATAAAATAGAGGAAATGGAATGGGCTAGTCCTTCATTAAAGAGACTGGCAACTGAAACTTCGTGGAAGACTTCAGAGAAGAAGAAAAGACTAAAAAACAAATGATTTGTTCTATGTTTTTTTTTCTTTTTTTTCTCTCATCATTTTACTTCATTATTAATCTTTTAAAATATAGTTCCTGCATTTCCAGAAAGCCACAAATATTCTGAAAAAGATTTAATCAAAGTTATTCTCTGTGTGCAAAGAAATGTTTTGTTTCATAACCAGTCAAAATATCTGAGGAACTAATAACAAGCTATTATTCAATTTGTTTCACTTTCTGAAAAAGAGAAGTAAGGTCAGTAATTTGATACATTTTTTTTCTCTTTTTTTTTTTCTCCTTTTCTTCTTTTATTTGTTTAAACAATGACATTCTATTTAGATTATGTAGTGGGTAAAGGGTGGGGGAGGGCAGGGAGAGAAGAGTAATGAAAATATGATTAATAGAATAATAACATATTTATTCCTTGTAAAAAGTCTATATGTTCTTCAAATGCTATTCCTAATTATACTTTCTTGATTATACTGCTTATGCTTGTTTGTAAATAATCTGTCATGCTTTAACTAATAATAATTAGAACTAAATAATAGTAAATAATATGTTTTATTTTTAACTCTATTAATATAAACAGTAAGTAATATTCCATTGTATATACTTCTTATAGCTTTCTCTTACATTTTTTTTATTTCTGCCTTACACTCTTTTATTTTCTACTCTCTTTTTCTTTTCTTTATTCTTTCTCTTTATTTTTTTTTCATATAAATATATATAGAAATGCTTTTGATCATATAGACACAGTAAATAATAAGATTTGCATAAAAATTGAGTTGGGACAAAAATATTGAGTTTTATTACTTATTAATAACTTTGGGCTTAATTTCACTTACATAGAGGCTGTAATAACCTGTAAAATACATCGCAAAGGTTTTGTCATGTTTAGATGCATTTACACTGCTAAATGAATGTTTGTCACTAGTTTTTAACAAGTTTCCCGCCAAAATGTTAAGGGTGACAATCTGGGATGTGGGCTACCCCATGAACAGTGTCCTCGAGTTGTTTCAAAAGCTTCAACTCTCAGAATTCTCACAGAGAAGCTGAAAGCAGTCAATCTGACCTTTGACCCAGATATCACACTGACACATTGCAGATTCAGGAAGAACACTCTACCAGGAAGTAGAACTGATGCAAATGCGACTATGTGAAGGAAAATGAACTCTTTAACATCTAAATGTGAGTTATTTTATATAATTACTTAAATATCTATGTTATAATTCATAAAATATGTCAGTTATAATGATTTTAAATTATGCAGTTTCTTGTAGTAAGTAAATGTCTTATTTTAGAAGGCATAGAAAATGAAACATTTATTCAAGTGTTTTTGAAAATCTACTTGACTGCAGCATACTAATCTGTGTTAAAACTTATGTTCCAAACATATACATTACTATAACTCATTTAATTCATCTGATTGACAAGCATAAATAACTTTATAACTCTATTCTGGAAGAAATTGTCATGTGATATATTTTAATGCAGTAATATAGACATACAAAATACAGATGGCTTTTTTTACAATAATGCAAGTGTTTCTGAGAATTTGCATAACTATGCAGTATGATTTATAACAATTTCTATAAATATAATATTTTATTCTATTGACAATAATGAGTATGAGTAAAATGCTCATATACAAGCAATTCAAGGTTTTTTTTTGGAAGCTGTTGACTGCATTTACATGACAGAAACTAGATGCATCTTAATATATGTAATGTCTGAACCATATTAGCCAAAGTTTTTGATTTAAATGAATGTTAGAACTTATTTTTACATACTTTGAATAAATTAATATGTATATATGCCTTCCTTTTTTTTTTTTTTTCTCTCTCTCTTTCTTTCACTCTCTCCCCCTCTTTCACGTCTTTTATTTCTCTCTCCTCTTGGTTCCTAATATCAAGATTATTTGAATGCTATTTGAATACAAGTATATTATATTACATAGATGTATATAGTAGTATGAATAGTTTTTAAAAAAAAAAAAAAGTTTATTTTAGTTTATATGATGCTGTTTTACCAAATGTGTAGTCTTGTCTTGCTAGATAATTGAATTGAAAGCTGTTAACTTAAGTTAAATATAACCAGTATTAAATTGATAAGGTGGTAGCTGAGGTACTGCTGCTTAGGGTAGGGGGTAACTTGAGTGGTAAATACTACTCTAAGTTGGAGTTTTTAACTCCAGGCTGGATGCAAGGTTTAATCCTTACATTATTTTCACTTGTTCATTGTTATATGTATATAGTTTTGACATCCACAATATATTTTGTACACTCATTGTCACTACAAACAAAACTGAATCCTATACAAAATCCCATAAGAGATTCAATAAATACAGCTATATTTAAAGGTACACCTAAAGGAGGAGATGTAACATTACTTATGTTGTTATTTGTTATTTTGATCATAAGATTCTTAAGTTTTAAAAATGCCAAATGACATCTTTAAAAGGAATTTCTTTAAACATTAATGGATTGAATAATCCGTGTAAATGGGCAAGCCTAATAAGATACATTAATTTACATAAGGCCAACTTAGTCTTCCTGCAAGAAACCCATCTCTTGAAAAAAGATATTGATAAACTAGCCACAAACAAATATACAGTATTGGTTAGTTCAGAGCACACTCAGAAAAAAGAGGAGTGGCTATTTTATGGAATAAAAGTATGCCCATTCCTAAAACCATTAAGTCTTATAAGGATGACAAAGGAATGTTTTGTATGGTTACAATACAAATTAATGGGAAGACTTACACTTTAATTAATGTATATTGGATACCTGGAATTGGTATTAATACAGTGAAACATCATCTTGATAAGATCATATCATTCTCTATAGGAGATATTATTTTAGCTGGTGACTTTAATTGTATACTACATGAAAGTGATACTACCACTATAGGAAAAAGAAGAATTACATCTAATGTAAAACATTTAAATGATTTTGCTAATTCTTATCATTTGAATGATATTAATAATCAGATAGATTCAAAATCATTACCATACACTTTTTTTTCTAACAGATACAAAACTTATTCAAAAATAGATAGGGTCTTTATTTCTAACCAGATGGTAACAGATTTAATTAATTCCAAAATCATTTCATGTCCTATATCTGATCATAATTCAATTGTTTTTGAATTCATGATAAAAATACTCATAATGTTCAGATCAAAAGGATACCAGCATACTTAACTCAACTAAAAGACTATAAAGAATATATACTTTCAGAAGTAAAACATTTTTTAGACATAAATAATACTCCTGAAGTCTCCATTGTCTATGTTTGGGATGCCTTAAAATCATATCTATATGGACAAAGTATCAGATGGTATAATAATAAAAGGAAATCTTGGGATAAGGAATTGTTAGATATTCAAAGTAAATTAGACTCTTATAAACATAATAATAAAGAAAATATTATGGACAAAAAAGTTATTGAAGAAATAAACAAACTAAATGAGAAATATAAAGAAATTTTAACTCATAAAGTTAAAATAACTTTAGAGAAATACAAGTTTTTGTCTTAATCAATAAGCCCCAAATGCTTACATAGACTTAAAAATAAAACAAAAAGGTTGAATAAACAAAACCATATCAAAGAAATCTTTTCTCTAAGGAAAAAGAAGAATGTTTCTAGTCTACCAGAAATACTAGATGAATTTAGAAATCACTTTCACAAAATTAACCATAATAACATTAACATGGAACCTAAAGATAAAATAAAGGACTTTATAACCACAAACATGAATAAAAAGCTTAATAAACAACAGATTAAACTATTGGACAAGAGTTTTTCATATACAGAGGTTATTACACAAATAAATAAGCTTAAATCAAACAAAGCACCGGGTAATGATGGTATTATACCAGAGATATATAAAATCCTTTCTAAAAGTACATATTCATTAATACATAAGGTTTTTATTTTGGCCCAAACTGAGTTAATAACCCCCCCATCTTGGCAATATACATTTATTTCGCCAATTTTAAAACCTAATAAAGATCCAACTAGATGTACTTCATATCGGCCCATCTCATTACTTAATGTTGATTATAAAATGTTTATGAGTATTTCTGCTGATAGATTGAAGACAATCATCCCCGGCAGTATAGATATAGATCAGACAGGCTTCATTGTAAATAGAAATACTTTTGATAATATAAGAAGAACTTTAACATTAATTGATTTTGCAAATAGGAAAAAGAAAGATTTAACACTTATTAGTCTTGATATAAGTTCAGCATTTGATTCAGTAAGTTGGGACTATCTGTTTACCTTACTGAAGTGCACAAACTTCTCAGATGCATTTGTAAATCTAATTGAGCATTTATACAAAGGAACATTGGCTTATATTAAGGTAGGAACATATGTTTCACAAAAATACCCATTTTAAAGGTACAAAACAAGGATATCCACTTTCTCCACTATTATTCACTTTAGTAATGGAGCCTTGGGCTAATTTGATCAGAAACAGTACTGACATAGAGGGTTTTGAAATAGATGAAAATACAACATCCAAAATTCAACTTTTTGCAGATGATGTTCTAATTACATCAGCAGGATCTAATTCTTCTATGCAGTCTCTATTTGATAAAATGATGAATTTTAAAAGTATTTCTGGTTTAATATTCAATGAAGAAAAAACTAAAATACTACCTATATATACACGAAAAAATATTCTCATTAGTGATTTTACTAAATATGTACCCAATTCAAGTCAGATAATTTATTTAGGTATAATACTATCTAAAGATATTAAATCTATTATATATAATAATTATAATACCTGTTTTCTTAATATACAAAACCTTTTTAATACCTGGAATAATATGTTTTTTACTATGGAGGAGAGACTTACAATTATTAAAATGATAATATTCCCCAAGATTTTATACTTAATACAATCAATAATACTTCCACCTACAAAAATAATTATCAAGAAACTGAATACACTAATGTTAAATTTCCTATGGGCACCTAATAGACCTAGGATTGCATTAAAGAAACATACTAATAGCTGGTCTCAAGGGGGTATTTCTTTTCCAGACTTTAATTTATATACTCTCTGTTCTATTGTAAAAGTTATTACTTTATTAATAGATCAGTCATATGTTGCAAAATGGAAACATTATTGGGAGCTAATTAGTATGCACTTCATGAAAATCTTCTTAACACATAAAAATATGATTGTAAATAACTCCATGTTATGGTTACTAAAGGAATTTTGTACTTCACCTATTACACCTAAACATATGGTTTGTTACCCATTAAATATTATTATTATTAGCTATCGTAACTTTATATTCATACACCCTAAGTATAGGGAATGGAATTTTATTATATTCCCTATAATGTATACTCAGGGTATGCTTTTGTCATCTACTTTTGAAGGAACTCATTTAGCTATAGATAATGATCTAAAGTACTGGTATCAGTTGATATCTGATAATAAAGTTAAAAATCTAGATTTCTTAAAACAAGAATTTGATCTAAGAGAAACTTGCTGGTTAGAGGTTCAGACCTTTAGACAACATCTCATTAATAAAATAGATCTAATGTCTATAACAGTTAAAGAATCTATTCCAACACTGATTGATTACTTGATATTAAATTTACAACATAAAGTTTCTGATAAAGGTAAACTTTCATACATACATAAAATTATCAGACAAGAAACTTTTTACAGTGTAGATTCATACTGGAATTATTTCACTTCTATTAATGGGGACCCACCAAATCAACAAGATAAACAATATATATTGGAATCTGCCTATAGAACTACGTCTTCCATTGTCTGGAGACTTTATACATGGAAATTTTTACATAGATCTTTTTATACACCTTTGATGATGAATAAAATAAATAATAAAGATAATCTATGTAAGAGATGTAATGTAGAAATTAATGCTGACTGGGCTCATATGTTTTATGACTGTATAAAATTGAAAGAATACTGGAAGTCAATTAATGAATTTTTGCAGGCTCTTTTTACAGATAATTTCATTATTTCTAAATCTCTTATATTATTCAAAACACCTGTACCTTAAAGTGTTAAAAAGGTTAAGCTTCCCTTGTTATGGTCTATTCTAGCAGTGGCTAGGAAAATAATAACCAGAAATTGGATTTCAGATACACCTCCTTCGTTCAATGAATTAAAAAATGTCATGAATATAGTGTGCCATATGGAAATAAACACAATTAGGTCAAGAACAACTAGAAAAACTTCTTATTATATTGTATGGGATAATTTACAAAATTTGTTAAAAAAATCCTAATTTCAATAGCATGGTATTTTAGTTTAATTAATTGATCTGATTGTAGTGGATGTCTTTGTAAATACTTTAGTTGTTTTGTTGAATGTTATAATCATATCTATTTTTAATTACTTGTATAAAATTGTTATGATATTTTTCTTGTATGTTAAAACAATAAACCTGTTTTGAAAAAAAAAAGAAATAGTGACAGACACATGGCAATCAGATTAATGATAGGCAACTATTTGTAATCTCAGCCTGTGCCCCAAAGCAGAGTTGTTCTAATGAGGAAAACAGTGCATTTAGGCAGGACCTACTAAATAAAGCAGGAATATATGAGCTGGTGTTGATAATGGTGCACATATCCATCCAGACCAAACAGTATATGATGACTACTTGCGTCCATGTCAGTGGAGCAACATAATGAAGGAGATGGCATTCTAGACTTTGGTCTGGCAAATGGCTTGATGGTGGCCAACTCACAGTGTGGCAAGAGAGACATTCGCAAGATCACATACTAGAAAGGTTAATATGCAACTCAGATATACTTATTCCTAGTAAGTAATGGGTATTGAGTTCAAATCAGCAATTGTTAAGTCATACCCCACTGAAAAAGCCAGTCCACAGCATACACCACTGGTTGACACAATCAGCTGCAAACAGTGGTCAGAAAAGGCTCTAATGTCAATGGAAACTGGGTTGAAGACCTGGAAGTTGACTGCAAAGAAAGCCCAAGTGTGCAAGGAAGTACTCAAAGCTCTAATACCCAAGAAATAATATGAAATAAATGAAGCTGAAGAAGAATGACTGCACTTCAAAACAGCACTTGTGAGGATTATAGAACAGATAAGTGGCCAAGCCAGGTATGGATATAAAGTATATAAGGAAAGCTGATGGTGCAATGCAGAAGGCCAGGAAGTCATCATAAGAAAGCAGGAGTGTATAAAAAAGTGGGAGAGAGAAAAGATGGATCAGGCTAAGAAGCAATACTGACTGGCTAATAAAGAAGCTAAGACTGCAGTTCCTATAGCAAAGAGTCTACCAGCTTTTCTGTTAGCTTGTAAGGCAAAGTTAAAACGATAAAGAAGATGGTCATCAGGCAGCCTTCATAAGGGGTGCCAGCAGCAACCTGCTCACCAGGACAAAGGACATCAAAGGCAAAAGGGATTAGTAGTTCTAGCAGTTTCTGAATGAAGAAAAACCCACAGAGGCTGTACCAGACATGACCAGTGATAAAAGAAGAAGAGAAGTCCACTTTAAAAGAAGTAAGAACACCACTGAGGAAAATGACATAAGAGAAAGCAGTAGGCCCAGAAGATGTCACAGCAGATATGATCAAGATGTTGGGTAAGTTAGGGGAGAAATGGCACCAGTGGGTAATCATTGCAGTATTGAGGGAAAGCCTTATGCCACATGACAGGATAATAAGCATAGTAGTGCTAGTATACAAGAACAAAGAGGACATTTGCAACTGTAGGTAGTATAGAAGTATCAAATTCCTGTCTCACTGCATGAAAGTTCTGAAGAGGGGGATTGATAAACAAATATGCAGAGTAGCAGAAAGTAAGATGGAAGATGAGCAGCTTGGATTCAGATCAGGGTGCAACAAAACTGACTCAATGTTTGCAGTGAAACAGATAGTTAGAAGAAACTTGGCATGAGAAAAGAGTCCAACTTGGCATTCTTAGACATAGAAAAATCAAATGGCAAGATCTCAAGATGGCTAATTTGGTTAGTCCTACAATGGTCCAAAGTCTCAGAAACAGTGGCAGAATTAGTGCAAGCTATGGACAGGGACCCAAGGATACAAGTTCAAACAGTATTCAGACTCCTGGGACTGGCTAGGACTACATGCTCATGGCCTAGTGTGGTGTGGTGTGGACAGCGCGTGCCCCAGTGCTGAGGCTGGTACTGCCACTACAGGAGCCCCTTGGTGTCCTAGCACATCCACGTTGACAGCCAGCTGTTGGCTTAGCTGGCCTACATCCACACAGCCATCGTCGCACTCCCACCACACCTTCAAGCATGGACAAACCACGGTCGATGAGGGCCATCATCTCACGAGACCATCTATCCATGAGCTTGGTATAAGCATGGATGGCACCAGACAGTTCACGGAAGTTGTCATTTGCAGATGTGAGAGCAGCCCTCTGCAACCTCAGGCCCTGTCTGGTGGAACATTCCATACTTGCCTGCGCTGCCATGACAGCTTGAAACATGCACCGGGTGTTACCAGTTGTGGCATGTCTGCCAGGGGCATGATGGCCCTACATGATCACCCTGGGACATCTGCCTATGTGGTGACCTGCAGGACATCCAACTATGCCTACTGTGACCAGACACAGTAGGCATGGTTACCACACTCTCCTGTGCACTGCCACCAAATGCCAGCTGTTCCTCTGCTATGGCCACTGGTGATGGGCTATGTATAGGCACTGAAACTGTTTGCGTGATTGGGGTGGCTAATAGAGGGATGTCAAATGATGTCGCAATTTCGGCCCCTGACAATCCCACCTGTGCCTCAACAGTACTATCATCATCTTTGGTGTCTGTATGGACACCAACATCAGATTGCATGCAGGAGGGACCCTGACCTACCTCGCCACCTGTGGGGGAAAACAAGTAACGCACTTTAAGACCTGTACAGCATTGCATAACAGTACACAGACACACACACACACACACACACACACACACACACACACACACCACCTTAATACCTACCTGTCTGTGACTTTACAGACTGACCCATATATATTCCCATGTGTTCTCCATCCTGCGTCACACATGGTAACATACACTCATTAATACCACTCATTAATGTATCATTCCTCTAAATGACTAGACAAGTGATCACAACACAAGACCTGTTACTCCATTACTTCCCTGACCTGAGCGGAGTGGAACTACATGGCTTCATTGCTGTCATTCAGTGTTCACCCTGTGTATGTCCGGACATCATGAGCATTGGCTCTATATGTGAGGGGCTACTATGTTCACTCCATAATATCACGCACTGGAGTGTTATGTGTATGTATTGCTCAGTACATGCCAGATATGCTGCTCAATCAGCCTATCATGTGACAACTGTAATATATGGATACACTCCCTGGTGTTGTCTAGTAATTCCCCAATGCATCTGTAGAGCTACATACATGGGTTGTCAGTCACCTCTCTGCTGAATGTGATATTAAGGGTATACCTGGTGTCTACCTTCACTCCCAATGCCTGTTCCATGCTACCGACCTTATTATACTATCAGCTGTCATGTGATTACATACATGACAAGTATTCCTGGTGTGTCATGTGTCAGTCCATGTCCGTGTACTGCACGATCCCAAAGGGAAGTACTGTTGTATGAACAACCCCACAATCACACATGTGCATACATGGACACCCACACAAACACACACACATGCACACACGCATCCTACATGCATCAACCTCCCTCCACTTCACCAGAGTGACCCTACAGACAAACTAACCACCCACCAAGACACACACACACACACACACACACACACACACACACACACACACACACACACACACAAACACACACACACACATAGGTGAGGTTGCACAATGATAGTACACGCAGTCCTCCTATTACCCATCTGTCAACATGCATAATATATGGTACACAACAGCATGCAGTACAGCTACAGTCAATCCATGCTAGCAACAGTATACATGTGTGTGTGATGCATGTGCTGTGTTACTAGGTGATACCCCTTCCCCTGGATACCACTGCACCCATGTACACAGTATTGCTGTGTACCTGTTCTGCACCCTGCCATGTACTGTGCACCACACCTTACAGTTGTACAACCCATTTCTGAATGTGTAGTACTGTGCCAGTTATGTCAGCTTTAATGCTCACAGCCCCTATGTTTTTTAGCAACACATACCTGGGACGATATGCGGGCAGATATCATTTGTGAATGCCTGATGTCTGGTTTACAGCTCTCAACATCAGCGGACCATGTATGACCAATCCAATACTATTACACTGACAACCGTCAGAGCATACCATGGCTATGGGGAGTGTACACACCCTTATTGATATGACACACCCTTCCTTGATCTGCCATAGGACCACTTCACCACATATATTAACAGTACATGAGCCCGATATGTGACATATGTCCTATACATTCCCATGCAGTGTCTACAGAATGTGTTAGGTATGCAGATGCTGACTGCGATGCATACACTCCATGTGTGCATATGTCTGCACACCCTTATCATGATGGTTTGTTGCACCTATTGTTATGTGTACTACAGCAGTCACTACTCCTGACAGGGGTATACTAGCATGGGCCATCTGCATTTGCCTGGTGTATGTTCAGTCTGTCTTACACATGTCCCCCTAATCTGCATGATTGTAAGGTCTACTCATGTGCACATCCCTTGGTGTTTACACACTGCTGTCACTATTGCTGTGGGGGTAGGGTTACATCTGCTACAGTTCCTGAACCTGACTGTGTGCAGATACAGCCATTCTTAGCATCCTTAGTATCCTTGCTGCAATGCATTGGTGTGTCATGCTGACACCCCCTCACCCTCAGCCTTTTTGCAGATGCTTGGCAAGTAAGGCTTACACATATGTGTCAGTTTGCAGTGTCTCATACACTGAACACCACATGTTACAGCCTAGTCCCAGCTGATAATGTGGACCACAGTAATATGTTATTCCATAGTGTAACTCTGCAACAGTTGCCATTGTACTACTGGTATACACACTGGTGTTGCACTGTATATGGGTGATGTTTCACACATGTCCCTACTGTAGGCCATGTCTCCCACCATTATGTTACTCCCTGTGGACACATTCCACAATGGCAGGATGTTAGTTATCTTGCAGGTGTCTGACATACCCTTCCAATACCACATCATGGTCACCACTGTGATGCCGTGCATTTAACAGCAACCATACTTGCACATGTACAGCATGCATTCTGGGTAGGTGTGTTAGATGTGTGCATGGAATATACCATAGCCATTTGATGCCCTGTGTATTGGCAAGCATCAACATAAACAACAGTCACTAGCTACAAGCTGCTGCCTTGGTGGTATACTGGAGGGACCTACATAAGAAGATGCGAGATGCAAAGTTAAAGGCCACACCTGTGGCAATGCTACAGGGTGGGTGGAGCATTACAATACATCAACAGTATATTTCCACACCACTACAACATATGCACATCTATTTATCACTACTATGCAGCAACAAACTATTTCTATGACATGTCAGAAATGCATGATCGACCTGTACAGAAGCAGATGCATATGCAACAGTGGTCTACTGATGTGCCCTGTGGCCTTACCTTCATGCTCCTCAGCCAGTGAGTGTAGACCCACCTCCACAATGGTGCCCCACAGTTGTTGGCTATGCGAATGGGCAAGTGCCACGAGGCTGGCTAGGAGCTCCTCAATATGTGTCAGGGGGGATGGATGGCATAGCCCCCCCCCCTGTTGCAAGGTAATCCCCATGGACTGCAGCAGTATGCCAACGTCATTGTGAAGCAGATCAGAATAATAATGACGGACCTGCTCATAACTGCAGTTGTGCAGTCCAACATCACTGAAACTGTGGACTAGGTCATTCCACAGGGCAGTCTGTTCCTGCTGCTCATGAGTGGCCAGGCCAAACAAGACAGAGTAGTGCTGGATTAGGTGGTTTATTGCAATTTCATTCTCAGCAGTTGAGTAAGCCAGGAGCCTTCCATGTGACATCTTGCCTGAAAGACATAAAGATGGAAACAGGTGTGAGCAAGTTCTTAATGCACATCACTGTCACTCCCCACCATATCAGTGACAAAACATTGTACACACAACTCAATAGGTATGGTTACAGCTTACCTACCAGTGGGACAGATATTGTATTGTACCACACTTTGTGAGATGTGTTTGTAGCCATGTTCCCTGTGTGGACACTATCATTGTTGGCCTGTTACAGACTATTCAATTGCACGCCCTTGTCAGGGTACACTATGGTTCCATATATGCCTGTGGTATGTTTTCTATGTGATTGCTGATCATCTGACATTCAGTGTTTTTGGGGATATTTATGCATGCTGTTGGATATGTTCCAGGATTGGGTAGACAATTACTAACCGCATATGTTCTATAACAGTGATACAATAGCATGTTTATGGACTATTGGACAGCAGAATCACCTCTTCAAACTCATCTACCCATGTTACTAGGACACATCACTTCTGAGACCCACCCTGGGGTCTCCTTGTGTGCTGGTCTAGCAATACCTTCAGGTGGAACTAACTCGGGGGATGTTGTAACCCCCGGGAGCACACACAGACATGATCTTGTCCACCAAGGTCAGGTCCATGGTCTGTTCCATAGCGGTCTCCACAGACACATGTGGGATGTGCTACATCACCTTGAGGCACCCAGTACACATTCACATGGTCCACATGCTCTTCCTGCTCAGCCTCCAGGCCAGGGACCTTTGGAACATGGACTGCTGTTGTGAGTAGCAGTAGGTGGGAGGCTTGTTCCCATTGTGTCCATATTGGGGGCCATGGGGCTTTCACATCACAAACCACACACACCATCCAGGGTGTTTACCCACCACATGTGTCACATACCACCCCTGTAGGCTGTCCTCTATATCTACCAATACTGACCACCTCCACAACTATACCTGCCATACTTCCCCATATTCCCATTCCATACTTCACAGACAAGAGCAATGTGGTCCCAACAAGGGGTTCACATGTGAAATACCCATCCATGTTGCACACATTGACAGCTGTAGATATCTGTGTGTATTGCTATGTGTGCTGTCCCTCGAACATAGCTTGCAGCACTGTGGTGGGAATATAGGGGACATGTATTCACATGCATATATGTTTGTGTGTGTGTTTATATATATGTAGACATGCATATAGATGTATATCTATACATGTGTAGGTATATATGATGTATATATGTGTTTATATATATATATATATATATATATATATATATATATATATATATATATATATGTCTACACATGGGTATCTGTATATTTAAGGATATATATATATATATATATATATATATATATATATATATATATATACAGATATACATACCTATATATGGGGTACAGTCAGACATCAGGTCCACAATCTCACAACACCTTCCTGCACAGCTGCACTGTTCTGGCTTGCTACAAAACAGACAGATGCCACATATGGACATATCCTGACATTAGGTGGATATATGTAGGGCCAGATTGCAGGTGACACTATTACACACCTATGGCATTCAAGCATGCTACAATACAGGTTAACCTGAATATCCTGTAAGTGGTGGGCTGTGGAACCCACATGTCCATCATCATGACATTACTTCCACCACTAGATATTGGCCAGAGTAAAATACATGCTTCCCATTACACAACACACACTATGATGGCTTACATCTTATCAGTCAGTGCTGCTCTGCACAGTTGATGGGTATGGCCCACTACCCACAGGGACAGACCCTATTGTTCTTAGCAGTTGTGCAGCTGAACATTATTACAACAACAAACCTGATGGCACATATAAATCATTCCACATAATCTATCTCATTATTATGGACCAAGTACTACAGACAGTTACATGCATATATACTTCACGTACCTGTTCCTCTATTGAGCTGCTTTGGATAGATTGCAGCATGGCTTTTGCAGGTGATGCACCAATATGTGTCCTCCACTTGCTACCTGCATGCAGCATTCTTTGTAGTACTTCCAATTACTACTGTCATGGTAACCCACTACTATAAGCCCTTGTATCATGTGGGCATGGTCCCTTTACCTTTCCTGTATGGTGGACATATTTCCTTTGTGTGGGCAGCACTGTTACAGACAGCAGGTAGCAATACCTCTTACAAGAGAACTTGCACACTCAGGCCAGCTACATATTTGTATGAGGTTCCAGAAATACAGACAGAATGTGAGTAGTGTTGCTGTATGCATTGTATAGCATTGGTGTTACAGGGTTTGTGTGTACATACTAGTTTAACATGGAATGCAGTTTGTCTGCATAGCTCTCAAATGTCGGCCTATCCACTTGATGGCCAGAGGTGTTCCTGTTATGTTTTGTCTGTCCACCACACAGATCTTGTGTCAGATATATCATTGGCAGTGTGTGTGTTGAGGGCTATCAGTACATGGCTACATCCATTTGTGTTTCTAACTTCATATGCCTGACTAAGGATATGTCACAGATTAGCCTGTAACACCAGCGATTGCTTAGTGTATGACAACAATATTTCACATATAGGCCTGTGTTCCAGCATCTGTCCTCCACCTACATAATAGGATGTGTCCATATGACATGCTGTCAGGGGTTGTTATGTAGTGGGCTGTGTGTATGTCATGCTGCCATTCCTACCATCAGTCCACTGCTGTTGTGGCCCCCACACATATTGTGGAGTTGAGTCCATATATGTGCGGCCTTCATCTATACAATACGTGTGTGCCCTTATATACTCCAGAGGCCAGTGTATGTGACAGTGGTATATGGCCCTGTATGTCAGTCTATGGGGGGGTGCACCATAACTAACCTAGGCTGTTACAGCACGTGGGGGTATCAGGGTTAAGCTGCCTTAATGTATCTGGATGTACAGTATCATACAGTGCACCTTGGGTAAATGCAGGCCTACTGCTTCCTGCCATACAGACTGCTCTGTTTGTTAGTGTGATTGTGATGGTGTCCGTTATGCCTTGTTATGTAACCGATACATCCCATTGTGTCAACTGAGGTCCTTACCCCCTAGGGATTGTGTACAGAGTGTAGATAGAGGCTGCTGGACTATACATCTACATTACTTACTGTTGATTGATTGTCACCTGTGGCCCAGTCTGTCCTTACTATTGTACTACTTGAAGGCCTCAGCCTGGACAGCAACATATGTAAACCTTTCCAGAATATTGTATTAATATAACTGTTTAACAGTTGCAGTAGTCTGTTTATATGCATGCCAGAGTCTAAACAGCTATATGACATGGCATATACAACTGTAATAGTACACAAATAAAGCTTTCCCATGTATGCAAACCTGTGTGTAGTGTTATATCCTTTGACCACTCTGTGGGTATATGTTGCAGGCAACAATTGCCATTTGTATGGGTGACTCATACAGTGTCCAGTTGGTAAGGTGGCATCTGCAGGCATAGTGGGTATTCCATATTGTGTGCACCTTCTAAATATGTATCTTTCTATACATATCTCTGTGTGTGTATGTGTAATTATATATTTATATATATATATATATATATATATATATATATATATATATATATATATATATATATATATATATATATATATCTGCATATATGTGTCTGTGTATATGTATCTTAGGAATGGTTGATTGCTTCCACATTGTAGATTCCCTATGGTAGCCAGTCTGTACTGCATGATATGTTACTTATACCAGCCTGACAACATACAGGTGGGATGGAGTACTGTTAACATCTTGTGTCCATGTTGTGTCAGGTCTTGGTTATGGGATTTGTAACATCTATACATAGAAGACGTATGTTGTTTGGGCCCCCTCACCCCCATTAACGGTGCATGTGGACATACATGTTTCTCTTATATATCTAAAGATATATGTCTGTATATACATATATATGTGTGTATATATATATATATATATATATATATATATATATATATATATATATATATATATATATATATATATATATATATATATTGCTGTATATATATATATATATATATATATATATATATAGATGTATGCATATATATATATATATATATATATATACAGCAATATATATATATATATATATATATATGTTATATCTATTTAGATATAAATATATATACAGACACACATACATCCATATGTTTAAATACATTTCCTGTACTGTTGAATGACTGTGTTGGATGATATGTTGGTGAAAACATCAGGGTTGTATATATCTACCATGGCTTAGTGATAAATCACTTTGGCTATGGTGTATAGGGTCCTGGGTTTCAGCCTTGCAGAAACTGCATATTTTGTTGCTGGGCAGAACAAGGGCTGTTGGATACAGAGTGATTAAGGCACTTTTAAGCAGTTGTAAGCAGGTTTGTGCAGAGGTAAGCACTGCTAACTTCCAGTTACAATTTCTTATACTGATTTAGCTTCTCAATTGCTTGACCTGTGTAGGCATTGTTTACCCCCACGCAAACAGGCTTAAACCCACTTACTGCTGCTTAAAAGTGCTTACTCCCGCGTACCCCATGCTAATTTCTTTAAAAGAAAAGAAAAAAGGGTTGATAGGAAAGTGGTGAAAAAAGTGCACAAAGAGGGAAAGGCAGTAGGGAAAATAGCTGGGGATGTGCAAGAAGGGTGTAGGGAAGGTCCATGTCTTCTACAGCAACAGCTGTGCATATACACTGAATTTGAAGGTAGATTTGGACACTCAATCCCCTGAGAGAGGGGTGAGGACAACAATATATGTTGTGATGACAATTAGACCAGATTACATGTGTCCAGTGGACATGTGTGTGAAATGGACAGCTATGTATTGGGCGTGATTTTTTCTTGGGAGGGAAAAAACTGCCCTTTTTTTTTTTCAGCTGAGAGTGGGATGTTGGGGAGGGATAGTAGGTATATTTGGAGAGGTAGGTTGTGTAGGCTAACAGACAAGACAGACAAGATGCATACATGGGCAGTATATGACACATGTGGGGGGGTAAACACCTTGATGGGGAAGGGTATTGGGAAATCGGAAGCCCATGAGCTCCCTAGTGGAAACAGTGGGACTGAGGTTCCCACCCATGGGCAATCACCACTGCACCTTCACAGCCCCAAAGGTGGCTCTGCTGGGGGCTGAGTCGGAAAGCCAGGCCAACCATGTATTCGCAACTCATGACCCTCAAGCTGGCATAGCAGATATGCAACCTCCCTTTGGAGCTCACTATGCACCACAACCCGGACCTGGCAATGGGTGAAAGGTTCATGTCTGCACCCGCTCCCGGTGGGGGAGGTGAGCCACATCCCCTGAGGTGGTTCCACCCGAAGGTAGTGCAGGACCAACGGACGAGGAGGTCCGTGTTGGACCCCAGACATGCTGGTGTCTGGTGCCACAGCCAGCTGAGGTGGGACAGGTGGGTTCGCTGGGGCGTGCTTTCCTATACTATAATACTATAATATATATATAATATATACTATAATATGGTGTTTATATTTTATTAACATATGTGGTTAGTAATTGTCAACACATTCCATGATTAGGTATAGCAGCATGCATAGATATTCCCATTAACCTAGACACCAGATATGGAACAGTTGCATAGCAAACAGAACACATGCATATATGGCACCACAGTGGTAATAACAACAGCATGCAGGTACATTGATGTTACCATGACATCATTGTTGGAGTGTTTGTTATCACTGACTAAGTGTTTCTACACATACTCCCAGATTCCAGGTTGATGTTATGCACATACCTGTCCATCTCTTTTTGCAGGGACTCTGGCCATGTCTTGACCACATGCAGGTGAACCTGGAAATATGTAGACTATTTCCCTCTTCAACCTTTAGTGATTTACAACACTCTTATACAGGGCTACCTAGACAGTTATATTATGTAGCACAGTGTAGGTGAAAGTGATGAGTAATACCTTATTATTCAGAGCAACTGCAATACTAACACTGCCATACAATACCAAAGTAAACAGTACCAGTACAGGGTATCACTCTTTAATTTCTGGGCAAAGTGTTTGTATCTGATGGACCCGTGGGAGGAATGTTTGCTAGCACTACCTGAATGTTGCCACACAAAGTACCAGATTTCACATTAGTATTATGCACTTACATCTCACTCTGTTACTGTACACACTCTGGTCACAGCTTGACAACATGGGGGTGTAGATGGGACGTACTTGGCTTATTGCTCTCTTAACAGTTTGGGGAGTTACTAGAGTGACAGGTTTGTGTTTATAGATGTGTGACAATCAGTTGTATTTCTTGTTTGCAGCCTATATGTCTGGGATCATCCCACTGATTTCCCAGGGGGACACAGGGATAGGCAGCAGATATGGGCCAATTTACTGGACATTCTGGACATACCTGTACAGTTGTGGGGTATGATTCTATATGCAAACTACTACCACTCCCAGGATTTGAACCATGGCTGTGTGTGCTAAAAATACAACAGTTCATGTCTCAGTTGCATGCGCTATTTGAAGTTTGTTGTCTTGTTTTTTCACTGTTTTCTGTCTATGTCTCTCTCAATTGTACTAGCTGACCACTGAGGATTACACCAGTCATATGCAGACTTTCCTACACATTTTTATTTATGTTGCACAGTGTGGGTAACAGTGCTTAATACAACAGTACTATTAAGCAATTGCAAATCTACATTACCATATGATACCAGAGTAAACACATGCACTACAGCAGTTAGACCTTCTCAGGCTATAGTGCTTTTGTTTACATACAACCTATATGAGACTCTTCCTGCCATATTCTCTGGTGTATGCAGTACTTGCCTTAAACAATACAGGTTTTATACAGGTAATTAACTTACTAGTACTGTTAGATTTATTTCCTATGACAGTACATGCAAGAGTATTACTAACCTGCCTCACGTCGCAACCTTTCCAAGCGACATCCATGGGCCTCCTGGTTCACAGCGCACTCACTTGCCACTCTGAAGGACATAAGAGGAATATTTAGCCACACCTATCCATTATATACATGAGCTGGCAATTATTAAACAGGTAGCGGACTGATACTTACACACGGCTGGGACCCCTCCTGTTGTCTTAGCCTCTTGGATCCACTGATCTAAGAAATTCCCTTTTTTGCTGCTTCAGGTTGGCATAGTGATGCCTGACCTGTTCAACAATTTGGGATATGCCAGTGGCACTGGTGAGGTCATAGTCAAGATGGTCACAGGCTTGCACTTTATATTGAGAACCCTGATACTGGCCCTGCAGCAATCTCTGTTCATGGTCTTTGACAAGGAGTCCTGCCATGACTCTGGACCCCTGGATGCCCCAGTGCTGCTCCCGAAAGTGCACTCCCTCTCCCATTCCAGACATGGTGCCAGCAAGGGGAAGCTACAACCAGTTATGAGATGTATTCCCCACTGTTGGGTTTAAATAGGGCCTACTTCCCACACTTTGCCATGATTGGATGGTTTTGAAAAGGCTAAACTATGGGCAAACCTGATTACCTATGGTTGGCATTGTTTACAGGGGTATACCAATGGGCAAATTGACTTAGCTGACCTACACATTGCTTACACCTACTAAGCTGGCCTGTGCAATGCTTAGCATTGCTTAATATTTGCTTTCCATTATATTTGCCTTTTGGCATTTATTTATTATTCATTATGCTATATATATTTCTGGTATCTATGATTCATGTGTATGTACACTGTATGGGGTCCTTGTGTTTATTAGGGGACTTCAACACCTTATTACAATTACACCTCACATCTGGGCTTACTGCAGTACTCCAGTTCACATATTTATGTTATGTAGTAAGTTATAGAACATAAGACTGTATATAGATTCCTTTCACACATTCAGTTTGATTTTACTATAGTGAGGATTTGTTTGGTGATACCTCAATTGTATGATTGTATGCACTGCTGTGATGGTTTAGTGGTTAACTACTGTGACTATATTGTACAGGGTCCTGGGTTCAAGACCTGCGAAGGCTGTTTATTTTGTTTCTGGCCAGAAAACCGGGTGTTGCATACAGAGTGATTAAGGCACTTTTAAGCACTTCTAAGTGGGTTTGTGTAGGTTTGCACTAAGGTAAGCATTGCTAACCTCCAGTTGCATATTCCTACAGAGGGTTAGCTTCAATATTGCTTAACCTGCATGCACATTGCTTACTCCTGCGCAAACAGGCTTAAGCCCGCTTACTAGTGCTTATACATGCTTACTCCTGCTTACTACTGCTTAATTATCCTTACACTTGCTTACTAGTGCTTACTCCCACTTACTACTGCACCAATTTAGACAGTAATGTCTAATGGTTCTTGGGAAGGTGGGGGATTTGGAAGCTGTATGGAGTTATCATTCATTACACATTTTACCTTACATTTGTATCCCTAATTCCTGTGTACATATACTGTATGGGGCACATGTGATTATCTGTGAACATTGCAACATTATGACACTGACACCTCACATCTGCATTTAATGCAGTACTCCAGTTCACAAATATGTTATTTCATAGGTTATGCAACTGAAAATATTGGTCATAAAGTGATTTGACATGGAAAGTGCTGCAGTGGGATTCAAACCGGGAATGACTGCTTGTAAGGTGAATGCTCTGCCCACTACACTATTGCTGTACTGCTTCATTTGCATATATCTTGCTTTTTATCCCCTTGTGCCATTTAAGCTGGATTAACTGTAGCTAAGCAATGGGCAAACCCGTGTACCTACAGTTAAATTTCATCTGTTTCATAAAAATATCTTTATATTTGTTGTTTTAACTATTGCTCTTGTACAAGTGGGAGGATGTTGCTGGGGGTATGCATACACATATGAGCGGTCTCACTCATTCTTTTTAGACTTCTCTGCTGTTCTTCATTGCAGGGGCATGTATATTCTGAGAGCTCTGCTCTCAGATATGCCCCCTGCACTCTTACATGCTCAGTGTAAGATTAAGAGCTCAGGCAGCACAACTTCATTAATATGCATGGTGCACTGCTGTCATGCTCCTAAATGGCCGCTTCCATGCAAGACTAAGTTAGTCCTGCATGGAAGGATAGTAAATCTGGGGTCAGGTCTAGGCATTTTGAGTAAGTCCAGGAGCCTTTTTCTTGTAGCAGGGAAGGCATGTGCTACTGAGTCAGACAAAGTATAATTATATCAAAGGTGGGATTAATATAACACATAGTTATTTTATATTAATAAAAAGGCACATTTTTGGGTCATAATGATCTCAGTTATTTAGATAGTTAGGGTACACACCTCTCACTGGCCCAGTTGTGGAAGGGGGTCAAGATGTTGTACACTAAGGCTTGCTGGTTATTACCTTGGCTTCTTTTAATCAGATTGTGGTTGTAGGCTTTGAACATGGCCAGCTGTAAGATCAGTTGACGGTTGTTTGTGTGCATATCCCCTCTAGTGGATTTCCAAATTTGCCAGAGGACATCTGCCTCAGCTGTTCAGTTTTGCAGCAATCCTGCTTGTACTTTGTTTACATTATCCAAAGAGATTTGCAGGCCTTCTCGTTAGTCACTGTGGCTGAAGGCACCAATAATGTTAGGTATGACAGATAGATACTTCTGTATCCTCCAGGGTGCATGCTAACGCATAACTTGTTACATTAGCTATTTTCTAAGTTTATACTGGAATATTTAGAAGCTATCCTTAGTTGGGGTCCACATTTAGTTCTCCTTTATTCAGAGTTTAGAAAGAGGGAGAGGGAAGTAGTCAAATCTTGTAGTGTCCCTGGATATGTGGTTGTCTTCCTGATGGGCCTTTACATTGTGTACATCCTCTTTCAGAGGTGACAGGGAGGTGAGACTACTGTAGGGGGTACTCTTTAGTAGATGGACAACTCCTAGCCACAAAGTAATGTAGGTTGCATCCAACTAAATAAATAAATAAAAGCAAAAAAAAAAAAAAAACATATAAAATTAAAGGTCCAAACACAGCTTACTGTCGTCGCAGACAGGTGTGCTTACTAATGTTTTAGTAGTTTGTGTTACTTATTACAACTATTATCAATTCTATGGGCATTGTAAGTTAAAGGAAAGCAAATTCATGCACTTAATTAAAAAGATAAGATGGTAAATATTAGGTGGATTAGCACTAGCTGTTTTGGAAATTATAATGACAGCAGTTTTTCCTAAACATTCCATTACTTTAGACACAGCAGTTATTAGAATGTGTGTATAATAAAGCAAACTATTAGATGGATAAAGTAGGAAGTTTCAAACTGTAACCATTCCATGCAATATACAAGGGAGGAACTTCATTAGATAGATGCAAGAGAGGGCATACCTCTAAGCTGATTTAATCATGAGAAGATAGAAACGATCTTAGTTAAATGAAAATAATTATTATAATATTATAAATGGCGAATGGTATTATAACACACTAAATAGTAATATGACAAATCACAAATGACAAGGCTGCACAAATAATTTTCTATGAAATATTCACGCTCGCAGAATGTCTAGATATTGCTAGTTACATTGTGGTTTGTCCTAAAAATAGTTAAAAAAAAAAAAGGTAATTCAGAACTGAAGTCAGACTTTTGGGTATTGTCAAGTCTAGAGGTAGGGGGAGGTTAGAGTAGTAAACCATGCAGCAGTCAGAATATTTTAAGGATTCTTGTTGTTCCACATTGAAAGGATCTCTCTCACATACCTCAATGTTTAGCTAAGATGCTAGCTAAATAACAATGAGGCACACTAGTTGCATAGAGATGGATGATTCAGTAGGAAGAAGAAATAAATAAAACATTGTCACCACCCTGGGCGTTCCTACTGGAAGTCAGATAGTATGCTACTAGGATGGCTGCCACATATTGCCATTTGTGTTACATTTGGAGCTACTGTCCCGTTCTCCCTCTTTTCCTGTTTTAGGTATATCAGTTATGGAAGAGGTATTGGTCTAGCTGCAGATGTAAAAGTTTTCAGACTGACAGACAAGAGATGTTCAGTCTTCCCAGCTTTTTACTGTTATTTACTGAACATTCTATGTTTTAAGAGCAATTATCATAACCAGTCCACTTATGCGTGATATTTCTCCCTCATTCCTGTAGGCGCTAGGTTAGGGAGTTGTATAGTGGCTAATACAAACAAATATTAGTAATATGTGAATACAGCAATAAGGTGTGCAGGCATGGATGGCAGACGAATCACAGTTAGCTGGTATGTTGAGAGCAAGACCTGTTGAAGGGGCGATGCGGGTGGGTCATAGGGCTAAAGTCACAGATGAATGGAGGTGGTAAAGCAAAGACCTTTAAGGCACCTTATCCTGGTAGCAAAGAGAGGAACTGGGGGCCTATAAAAATGAAAAAAAAAAACATAAAAAGGGAGAAGGCAAAAAGAGCTGAACAGATTGCATAAGGTGGAACACTTATGATATTTTTGTTTTCTTGTAGGATGATTAATATGTTAGAGCTGAGACAGTGATGGCAGGAACTATTGACCCAAACAGAGGAGTTTTTCCAGCTAGAGGAAGGTGGACCACAAACATCAGAGGAGATCATACTCAAAGTACCCCTGAGAGGAAGGATCAAGTAGAAGGGAAATGTTAATGCCCACCTACAGAGATCTCTAGGACAAGAGATAAATGAGCAAGTGGAATGAGAACAGAACCAATGCCACGATGTTGGATGAGTCACAGCCAGTTTGAGATGACAATTTTATAATCAATTTGATGGAGGTGGCAGGGCACAATCATCAACTTGATTACCTGTCATTATGTTTTATGTAAGAGATTAATGTAAAAATTTGGATTAGGTTAGAGAATTTGCTGTGGGATTCAGAACTGAGACAGGGCAGTGTGTACCACTTGGGGTCAGTGTCGCTCATCCCAGGAATGAGCATGGTGATGCCATATTTTTGGGGGCTTGTGATTTTCCTCTTGCTGGGTATACAGCTTTGCTCAAGGAGTCTGTGAGAATCTAGTCAGGAAACACCGGTTTATTTCAGTGGATGTAGATGTTTTTATCAGGCAAAATAGCCACAAAGCAATGAAGGAAAAATTTGGCAAAGAGGAAAAATTAATAGAAGTTTTTGTCATCAAAGATAAAGACAAGATACAGAGATTTGTGAATGCTGAGGCTCCGGGGGGGGGGGGGGTGTTCAAGGACTTGACAGGCACTTTTATGACACTGTGCAAAATGAGTACAAAAAGATTTTGGAACAGAATCCAAGACTACTGGGTCTTGTGGTTCATTTACTTGACGGCAGCTTTTTTTATTGAAAGACCCCCAAGAAGTGTTATACTTGCTGGCATTCTTTCTGCCTAGTAGAGAAACCCAGAGGTTAAGAAAGGTGATCGTTGGTTGTGGTAAGACCAGTAGGCAGAAGATCCATTGGATAGGGTTTGCTAAATTAATCAAGGAGGACATGGCAATTTTGGTGGACTTTCTCCATCATTTTCCCCTGCATAAGGAAGGAACATCCACAGAAACATCCCATTACAAACATATAGGTCTGATCAGCCTCATATGCAAATCCACAGATAGATCTATAGTGGAACTAATCAATAAAGGACATAGGGAATCTTCAAACACTGGACTCATCTCAGTTTGTTTATCAAGATCTGGTCATGCTGTCTCAACCTGGTGGACCTTTTTGAAAAGGTCACTAAACCAATGGATGAAGGTAAAATGGTGCACACTGCATACCTTGAATTGGCCAAAATGTTTAACGTCATTCCCCCCTCAGGAATAGTAAGAAAAGCTAAATAAACTGTGAATAGCCCCCTATGTCACCTGATAGATTGCCAGCTGGCTCACAGATAGACTGCAGGTAATCAAAATAGAGGAAGTTACCTCCACATAGATAACATTCACCAATGGAGTCCCCCAGGATTCTGTGCTTGGACTTCTCCTGTTTGGCTTCTATTTTTCCGAAGTAATAGTCAATACCCAAGGGTTGTGGCTGACTAAGTTTGTAGATGACTGCAAGCTAGAAGCAGCCACTGAATCCCCAAATGAATTATCCATCCTGTAGGATGTTTTGTCCCTAATAAACAAATTGTGTCAAAATCATGGACATAAACTAAACTCCAAAAAAATGGTTTATCATATTCTCATCTACTCTGGAGAACTACCACATTGACAAAACAGTCCTAAGTGTTGATTTGTTCAGTATTTGGTAACTTTTGTGAACAGTGGCCTAACATTCAACCATGCATCTATTGTTGAAAGCAAGACTTTCTATATTGCACAGCTTATAAACAAAGGGACTGCATCTATGTCTAAGGATATCATTGTTCCCCTTTACAGCAAGGCATCCTCTGACTGTATACTGATAAATTTATTGCACGTCAACAAGCTAAAAGGCATTAGGAATACTCAGTTTGGGGATTGACATCTCTTCTGTGACATCAACAGAATGGTTAGGAGGGACAGGTTTGTCTTGCTGAGGATACTACTGCTAAGGAACAGGCTCCTCATCCATGTAAAACAGAGCTTATCCCTGTCCATATTCAAATGCAGCTTGGATCTATGGATGGAAGAAGATCATTTACCCCATGAGATGCTACAAGTACTGCTAATGGATAGAGGCAGCTCTTAAATGCTTTATCCCATGCATGGGGCATGTCAAATTTTCTATGGTATGATTCCTCATTATTCTCACTAGGGGTACTACATAATGATTGACCATGGGAGTGATAAAGCCAATCTAACACCAAATATGATAGGCTAATTCAATCATCAAAAGGGTAATTGTATGGGCTAAAAATGGCCAGCAAGTACAGATAGCTGTGCACTTGCCCATGAATCTATGAACCTATTTTAACAGGGTGCCATTTTAGTAGGGTGATTGGGTACCCTCTATGGAGATGTAGGTTTACAGACATGTATCAGTGGTAACAAGGCATGGGGGCATATTTTATTGGCAAATTGTTTGCAGAAAGTAGCTTGTTGACTGATGTGAGTAGTCAAGGAAAATTATTACCTTTCTAGAGTTCATGCCATTTGCATAGCTACTAAAGTTTGGCACTAGGAGCTGAGAAACAGGAAGATACTCTTTTTCATTTTGATAATGCAGGTGCAGTTCGTATTTTGCAAACAGATCTACCAAGTCCTCTACAGTGAAGGGTTTATTAGGGAGTATTATTCAACTGTGTAATGAAGTGCATGTGCTGTTGGCAGAGAGTAAGCAGGAATGTTTAATTAAGGTTCTAATTTTCCAAGGCATAGATGCAGATGCTGAGGTAAGCTTGTTTCACCATCCAAGTAAGATGCTAGCCAAGCTGAAGGTCAATATTGCATACATTATTAGTAAGGAGAATGTTAGGGTCAAGTATGTCATTGAGGTTACTGAATTTTGCATATCAAGCTGGAGGCCTGTGGAGAATCTTCAAATGATTGGTATCTACTTCTCTGAAGTGCAGGCCAACACAGAAGGTCTTTGGCTAACAAAGTTTGCAGATGACTGCAAACTAGGAGCCATAATCAAAACTTCTAACGATGTAGACAAACTACAAAAGGGCCTCACTGAGACAGATACCTGGTGTCAAAGCCATGGCCTGAAGCTCAATGCCAAAAAGTGTATTGTCATCCCCTTTGGTAAAAACTCTGTACCCATGAACCACCACATAGCTGGTAGTCTACTTAATGCCGAAAATGTGATAAGAGACCTTAGGACACAGGTGGACAATAGTCTCTCCTTTGATAATCACATCGCCACAGTGGTCAGGAAATCCTTCTAAGTGGCTCATTTAATCACAAAAGGATTCTCATCCGGAAAGAAAGAGGTCATTGTTCCCCTCTACTCATCACTCATTAGACCCATTATAGAGTACAACGCCCCTTTTGGTATGTACCTCACAAGACATCTACAACAACTGGAAAGACCACAGAAATACCTCACAAAGACGATTACTGGCCTCAAACAGATGCCTTACTCAGACCATTTAAAAAAACTCCAGCTTTATTCCATCGCATATCGCCTACTCAGAGGCAATCTCTGCCTAACATACAAAGCTATGTCAAAGCCAGAGCTGTTGGACATGCTCCACTTAAAGAAATCCAAATCCCTCTCAGCTACACGCTCTAGCAACCTAAACCTTGTCACCACAATAAACAGAACATGGATTTCCTGACCACTGTGGTGATGTGATTATAAAAGGACAGACTACTGCCCACCTGTGTCCCAAGGTCTCTAATCACAGTTTCAGTGTTAAGTAGACTACCGCCTATATACCACCTTGAGCAAGTTAAAGTACTTGGTGACAGTATATGTTACTTCTAGTTCCACAGGTGTTGGAAGTTAGTTCCATGGGCATAGATGAGTCCATCTGTAGTACTAGAGGTGGTTTGGATTGTTAGGCATGTTAGCAGGATAGTTATCTCAGGAATCTTGGACTAATTTAATGAGATAATCTTTATAGTACAGCTTTGGTTGAATTCATGAAGTTTGTAGTCAGGGTGCTGAGAGTTGTGCAAACATGGTCTTTATAGTGTTTGGCTGGGTATTTCATTTATAGATGGGATTTGGGTGAAGCTTTGAGAACCATTAGGGTACTTCTGGCAGCATTAAATACCACAGACAGGTTTTCAGGTATTAGGGTTTTATTACACATTTCTATATTCTGATGATTTTGAAAAGGTGGCAGAATGTTCATGTCCTCTCAGTGGATATTAACCTCCCTTGGGAAAGCTGTTGTTGCAGTCATTGTTGAAAGGTTTTTACGTTTTAATGAGTAGATATGATAAATATGTTTTATGGTCATCACTGACTATTTTCATGTATGCACTGGTTTTCATTTGAGGGAATTGTTGGGCACCTTAAATGAAGGGATGTATGTGTCACTGAAAGATGTGAGCTGATTAGTAGATCCACAAAGTAGACCAAGTTAGTGGAGGGCAAAAAGTAGTACTACATAGAAATATGGAGGTTATGTTGTGTCTAATGGTCTGGGATCAAGTTTG
Source organism: Protopterus annectens (assembly GCF_019279795.1). NCBI lineage: Eukaryota > Metazoa > Chordata > Ceratodontiformes > Protopteridae > Protopterus > Protopterus annectens. Next base: position 185,350,134 of record NC_056736.1, on the reverse strand, counting down.
GAAGAAATCAGTAGCAAATGCATTAATGAATTTGGAGTTTCAAGGTCAGAACATTAGGCCAGTCCCTTTATATACTTTGAGAGCCTTAAGTAGTCAGGGCACTGATGGTGAGATATATTCTAATAATTTGTTTAGGGTAGGCAGAGCATCTGTTCTACCTTCAAAAGGAAGTTGATTGCAGTTATAATGCATGTTAAAGATGTGTGTCTAATGCCTTTCTCCAATATATTAGATAAGGAGGATTGGAGATTGTGCGATTAAAACAGGATTGGTTAATTTACTTTCTTTCTTCTTCCTTTTTGACAGGTAAGAAGAAAGTTGTCCTGTTGGGCAATTTGTTTATTTTATGGGAAGCTAAGTGAGTTACAGTGAGGCCTTGCGATGTTTCTTTGTGCTTTGATCCAGCAGTCTGGGATGTATGCTGGCATGGCAATAGAGGTTTACACTTGCGTCATCTTGTGGCTATGCTGTATGTGGTACAGGCAGTTTATGGAATTCCAGTGTTTGTTAATACAGCTAGATGGTAATAATGTAGGTAGGTTACCCAAGTGTAGGTTTCTGTCATAGATGGGCTTTATATTAATTAAGCAGAGGTTTCCAGGTGCAATACTGATTTGGTCTGCAATTGTTCAGTGATTGTTTTGCTAGACTGGTGTTAAGTTTAAGGCTGAGTAATCTGCAAGGAGGTTTTTTAACCACAGGTTTGCCAGGGTTGGTTCTCTATTAAGTTGCTCAGTGATTTGGCACTGGATTCTTGCAGACGGTGACCCTGTGTTGTTTCTGAAGTGACAGTGTACATCCCAGATCCATTGGGTTAAATCGGTTTAACATGCATCTGTCTTTGCTCTTGAAAATTGTGATAGGGCAAACTTCTAACAGTTAAGGCCTGGTGTTAATTAGTTAGGAAGAAGGGGGTAACAGTATCCCTTTTTTCAAAAATATGGGCAGAAGAAGGGAAGGCCTTCTTTTCCCTCTCTTTCTATACGTTGATTTATTTAGAATGAGCAGTGGCTGACTCTACTTTTAGTGGCTTTGTATGTTGTTTAGTAAGTGGTTCTATAATGCATGTTTTTTTATTAGAATATTGAGTTGAGCATTTTGTCATGCTGTCCATACTCAGTGGCCCTGAATGTTATTAATATTTGGTGTTTGTTCCTATTTTTGCTAGTTTATTGAGATGAGCATTCTGTCAAGTTGCTGAGATTTGCTGTTTGGAGTTTTGCAATATTTTTTCTTTACCTGTAACAACAACAACAACCTATATGATATGAATTAAGTTCTTCAATATTATCATTCGGTTGCAATAATATTTGGTCACGCTGGCTATCCTGGTGTGTATACTTGAATGGGCATTGTGTTTGGGGATAAATAACACTTAATCACAAACTGATGTTATCTTTTCAAAGAAGGCCAGTATATTCCCTTTCTGCAGAAATTGAAAGTAAAACAAAACATACAACCATTTTTCAATAAAAGATGTGCAAGTAATGAAAAAGGAAAAGACAAGAAGTCTTATGGATGTTATATACAAAACATGCTTGTAACTTGAGTAGAAAAGTATGTATTAAAGTCTTATTAAGCCAATATTCACATAAATAGATTATTTAAGATTAAAGATGTAGATATCTAGTTTCCAAGAGAGGTGACAGTATATTAACAGTCATGCTTGTCCAACAGCTGTAAGAACTTCAGCCACTGGTTTGCACTTGAAATTGTCTTGTTAGTTCTTTCCCAGGATTCAGCAAGCTCTGCATGGTATGCAGGAATAGTGCAAGAGCTGCTTCAGGCAATATGGTTGCTGTGCGATCCAGGAATAAGCTCCCGGGATGTGCACGAGGGCTCCTGCACTATTCTTCCACGGACACAGCCCCTGTATACTAATTACATCATTTGCTGCTGAAAACCATGCAAATGAGGTGAATTAACGATCCAGGAAGCAGGCAGATGTCTGTGCAGGAATAGTGGAGACTGCAGAAATGTATTCAGCCAGTAGCTGAATACATTTCTGTAAACTACAAAATGGATGCATGACAGCTCGTACAAATGCATGTGTTAGAAAGGTTAAGCATGCCAAAGGCCAAATATATGGTCATAGGCATGAAAAAATAAATTAAAAATTATAAAAATTAACCTTTTTTTTGTTGGTCAATTTCGGCCATTTAAGCGCAGGGCAGCAGTGCGCAAATGGGATTGGCCTGAAAATAATAATAAAAAAGCTGGAAATAAGCTTTTAAACCAAAATCATAATTTTGCCATAATAGTCAATGGCATGCATAACACAACAAGTTCATGGAATAGTGGTTGCTAAGGGGGAAGGCTGAGTTTTGGATTTGTAACCATGCATTAGCAATCAATCCTATGCAAATGAGGGCAATGATACTGAATCACAGATTTCCCCTCAGTGCTAGCTTGCACCCAACCGTGTAGGTGCATTAAGACCACGGTGTAAACCTAAGAGCTAGATGACTTCATAAGGGGGTGTTTCATGCATGCTGTAAGCTTATTGGAGCCCTGTGGCCCTTGTTTGTGCTTAGCTAAGCACAGCTAAGGCAGGGTGTGTGTCTAAGGCTGTATTGTCTTCTACCAAAAAATGCAGAGTGTGCTTGTGTCCAGGGGGGGCCAGTTTCTGCTAAATGGTGTTTACATTGACTAAACGGGTGTGTGTGGCATGCACCAGGTTTAAAAAAAACAGGAAATTGCAGCTTTGTTCACATCTGAGCACTGGGTTTGTACGGCGTACCTTGGGGCTTAAACAGGAAGGCAATGGGAAGGGAAAATAGCAGTAGGAAGGTAATCAAGGAAAACTAGCATAGCTGGCAGGTGAAATGTATCAGAACCAGACAGTTACACAGGCAGCAGCCCAGCTCAGCACACTACTATAAACTATGCAAACACCTTACCCTCTGTTTTTTCTCACAAACTCTAGATCATCAATGTATACAAATGGGGAAATTTTACTGAACAAAAGCAACAAAATGATGCGGCCTGCTTTCGCTCTCATAAATCAACATCTGGAAGAGGCTGAGGTTGGTGAGGATGACAGTGCTGATGACCAACCCACAATGAGGAGAAGGAGAAGAGTGTAGAGACCCAGGGTAACCTACCAGGGGCAACATGAGCTGGAGATAGTGGAGCAGTTTAGGGTGGATAGGGACCTCCTACACCAAATTGTTGAGCTGTGCCGGCCATGCCTCAGACACAGAACCAACAGAAGGGAACCCATCCCAGTCGATACCAAGGCATGTGTAGGCTTAAGAATACTAGCCATAGGTACCTTCCAAAGGCCAACTGGGGATATCATGGGGATCTCACAGGCATCATCATCCAGGGTACTCCACCAGTTCTTGGATGCCATGTCAGCACATGCTGGTGAGCACATATATTTTCACAACACCCATGAGGCATTGACCAGGAATATGTGTCTCTTCCACCAAATAGCAGAAAACCCTGAGGTAGTGGGTACTATAGACTGCATGCACATACACATCAAAGCACCACCCGGTTAGCAGGGTAGGGTCTACATGAACCACAAGGGCTTCCTCTCCATCAACTGCCAAGTCATGTGCGATGCTGAGGGCATTATTATAAATGTGTGTGCTGGCAGCTCTCGAAGCTATCACAACTCCCACATTTGGCATATGACGCACCTGTACCAGAGATTTGCCAATGGGGACATCCCATATGGCCACCTAGTGGGAGATGCTGGTTATGTACTGGAGACTTGGCTGATGACACCCATCAGAAATGCACACATGCCCGAACAAGAACTCCATAATGAAGAACACGCATGACCAGAATCATAATAGAGCATGCGTTTGGGATGCTCAAGTCACAGTTCTGGTGCCTAGACCTATCCGGTGGAACCTTGCAGTACTCACCAGCTACATTTACTCAAATTGTCATTGTATGTGCATGCTACAGAATATGATCCTGCGGAAACAGCTGCAGCAGAAACAGCATGGGGCAGGGCCACACAGCTCCCCATCACTGCCAAGGCCAGCAGAGGCACAGAGTGACTTGGAGGAGGAACAGCTTGAGCCTGTCCCTGTAGGCAGTTGGAGGCATGCCCAGTATGCCCAGGCCTTGGCAAAGAGGCAACGCATAGCACATAGACTGACATGGTAGGAACCCAGGAAATAACACCTCTCTCTCTGACTCGCACATACAGTAAAAGGGATGCCAAACATGACACTACCTGTGCTTAACCATGTATAGGGAGTGTACTATGTACATCAGGCATATTCAGCCCTCCAGCACCATCCTCAGTACTGGCACAGCCACAAGGTAAGTCACTGTTACTACCAATTGCTGAATGTAGTAGTATGTTTTGCTACTTGTATCTATGGTACTGATATGAGCATGCAAGGGAATTGGGTGGCTGAATGGGATGGCAGCAGATAGTAGACACCTATATGAGCAGCATGAAATCCATAACAAATACTGGTGTCAACATAGAAGGCAGTACAAGACAAGGTGAAAAATCTCACTGCAGTACATGTGGTGGCCCAAATGTGTGTCCACAGGACACACACATGCATGTCAGTGAGAGTTACATACCCAACGACAGTCTCAGCCAGCAGGACAGGTGTAGAAAACCACAAAGAAAGGCTATGCTAAGGCCTCCAATTGATGGCAATGGAAAACAGCCCCCGTCCAGACCTACACAGACAGAATACAACAGATCAGGCAGTGGGATGTTAGTTCTGAAGAGTAAGAAGTCGGAAACTGAAATGTAGGTCAATAAAAACTAAAAGCTGTACTAAACTGATATGCCTCTGGTCTGCATGATAGGTCAGAATACAGAATGAAATGGGAGCCAGCAGAGTACCTGAAATACCAGTACGGTCATAGCAAATGTTTACAGTTGTCAGGTGTGCCCCCCCCAATCCTATATAGAAATGTATTGACATGTACATGTGGGTATAATAACAGTGGAGCACAGATTACCTGAGCTGGTCAAATTAGCAGGATAGATTGTTGCACTTGTATAATATGCAGGGCTCTGTGTGTTAGGTTGTTGTGTGTTGTATACTGTGTGAAAGTGGTCAGCATGTAGGCATGGAAGGTTGTGTTCCAGTGGCCAGTGGCCAGTACTGTTGATAACACGGCCAAGTTCTCACAACTGTAGTGCCAAACACAATGCATACCAGCAAGACATAATCTAGTAGTAATCCATACTAATTGTTCAGATGTAATATCTGTCACCATCTGACAGATGGACATGTCATGAATGTGGGCCCAGACATACAAAAAGTAGACAGGTGGAAGTAACCTAGAGAGAGAGTGTATAAAATGTTACTGTCAAATGGACACACCTTTCGAATTGTACATACAGGTTAGCAGCACATTAGTTGTCTGTGTAGTATGGAATACTGATGTAGTCTGGCCAAGCACTGGCAGACCACAAAAGGCACATGCATGAAGTACTGAGAAACTGCTGATGTCCCTGCACAAGCCAGCATAAGGAGAATGCCCCACGTATATCTGTGTGTCTTCTGCAAGTAGCTTCCATAGCACACATGTACTCAGCTCACCCCACTATCAGCCACAGGTACCTCACAGGTCATATCCCTGCTGTTGGGAATGAGTACAATATGACCCCCACTTCTGTATGGGAATACCCACAGAATGCAGCATGCTGAAGAGGTGTCCCGTGCAGGTGTGCCCTTAGCTGTAAGCAGCACCCTGCCAGCATCCACACTAATGGATTAATAAGGACAGAAACTATTGCCATTAACACCTTGCACACCTACCCTGTCACCCCAGGGGAATACAGTGGCTTGCAGCCTGTGACTGTAGGAGTGACAGAATGCACAGGCCTGTTACAGATGGCCTGCATCACTACCAAATGCCATACAGTTCTCTGTCTAAGGCCTGTGTCTCACCTGTACTGCCAATGTATGTTATCTCATGGACTCCCAAATAGCGACATAACATAGTCCACAGAACACAAATGCAAGGCCATGTCAACAAATCTCAGGAGCATCTCCACCATGTCCTACTGCATGAACTGTAAACCAACCCTTAAATACTGCTGGGATGAAGTGATAACTATAGGGATAGTTATCAGATATTGTTTGCATAATGTTAGGAAGAGGATAGAATAGCAGATGGGGGGGGGTAGAAGCATGGACGCCTTGAAGTGTGTGAAGACTGAAACTCTGATGTGTGCACATACCATCCCTGCCTGCATACACAGGAATGGGTGGCTACAAACCTTCTAGTAAACCATGATGCGATAGGGTAATGACCAGAAATATGAGCCCTGCCTCCGGGTAACCTGTGTGAATCTATACAACTGTGAGGTATGGCCACAGCAGGATCTGGCCATTCTGTCACGTCAATAGATGTAAAAGCATGGGATCCTCAGCCACCAAAGTACCAAGGTGCTGGACCATTTACACAAACCCATCAGCAAGTGTCTGCAGCTCCCCCTGTGGAATGTCATGATTGTGCAAGAATATGTAGGCTGCAGACCAAAATACTGGACACAGCTTCATTCATCTTGTATTCCTCAGGAAATCACTGCTAGCAAATACCTATATCTGTCAGTAGTTGATGACATAAAATATCACAGTGTAAAACAGTACATATGTCTGGATATCTCTGCTAACACCAAAACCATGTAGCAGAAACAGCACAGACACAATTATTTACAGTATGCCACTATCCTTTACCCATTGTGACCCCAGATTGTCAACCTGTCTACAGATATCCTGCAGAAACAGATTGCTAGCTCCAGGTGTAGAACACAAATGCCTGCATTGGAGTACAACCTACCTGTAATGGATTCACACATTCAATGCATCAGGTCATTCTGGGCATGCTCCCACACTTAGAGAAATGAAGCCCATGTCTGGCAACAAAATACAGAAGGGTCATACTGGGCATGCTCCCACACTTAATGAAGCCCATGTCTGGCAGCAACAGTGCACTATAAATATCTGTCAGTCGCAGATGTCTATACACACACGCCACATTGCACAGCAGCCATGCTTTGCACACACATCGGCTAGGAATACACACATATATCCAAGGACGATGCACTATAATAGGTCAAACATACACATACACAGATGTGGGGAAGATAGTGACAGACAGTGACAAAGAGCATCCCATCATAAGGCCTGTCCCACCCAGCACACATCCAATTGGCCAATATCACATGATGTGCAAATGTCTATCACTGTAGACATTTGCTTCTGGTAGCCTCTCTGTGGTGCTTGTGATAACTGTATAACGTGACAGTACAAGTCATTCTTCATCTATCAGTTGTATACACAGTCCTGTCAAATGTAAAGTTGTGTGTGACTGAGTGTTGTGTGTGTGCTTCCAGTGGAATGGTTTATGGCCCATTCACACACACTGCACTCCCCATTGCCCTACTTTAGCTAGCCTGCTGATGTCAGTCACCTTGAAATACCACTTTGGCCACAGACCACTTGTGTAAGCTCTTTGGTGCGTGCAATAACTGCGTAATTCTATAGTGTGATGTACTAGTTAGGTAGGAGTTCTAATCCCAGTCATAACTGTAAAACTTTGCATTTGTTTCTGTGTGCAGAGATCAATGCTTTTGAGGCCATTCATAGTCACTAGACTTTCCATTGCCCTACTTTAGCAAGCCTGCTGATGTCATTCAGCTTGAAATAAACTTTTGGAAAAGGGTTAGACCTGTAAGCTTGGTGGTGTGTGCTATAACTGTGTAATGCGGTAGTATGATGTACTAGCTAGGTCAAAGTTGCAATCCCAGACATGGCAACTGTGAAACTCTGTGTGTGTTTATTTGTGTGTGTAGGGATCAAAGCTTTTGGGGCCATTCACAGTCACTACACTTTCCATTGCCCTACGTTAGCAATCCTGCTGATGTCATTCACCTTGAAATACACCTTTGGAGAAGGGCTAGCCCTATAAGCTCCATGGCACGTGTTATAACTGTGTAATGCTATAGTGTGATGTAGGAGTTGTAATTCCAGGCATGGCAACTATGAAACTCTGTGTTTGCATGTGTAGGGATCAATGCTTTTGAGGCCATACACAGTCACTACACTTTCCATTGCCCTACTTTAGCAAGCCTGCTGATGTCATTCACCTTGAAATACACCTTTGGAGAAAGGCTAGCCCAACAAGGTCTGTGCCATGTGTTATAACTGCGTAATGGTGTATTGTGATGTACTAGTTAGGTAGGAGTTTTAATCCCAGACATGGCAACTATGAAACTCTGTATGTGTGTGTGTGTGTGTGTGTGTGTGTGTGTTTGTGTGTGTGTGTAGGGATCAATGCTATTGAGGCCATTTGCAGTCACTACACCTTCCATTGCCCTACTTTAGCAAGCCAGCTGATGTCATTCACCTTGAAATACACCATTGGAGAAGGCCAAGCCCTATAAGCTTTGCGGTGCATGCTATAACTGCATAATGCCATAGTATGATATACTAGTTAAGTAGGAGTTCTAATCTCAGACATGGCAACTGTGAAACTCTGTGTGTGTAGATATCAAGGCTTTTGAGGCCATTCAGAGTCACTACACTCCCCATTGCCCTACATTAACAAGTCTGCTGATGTTATTCACCTTGAAATATGCCATTGGAAAAGGGCTAGCCCTATACGCTCTCTGGCATGTGCTATAACTGCGTAATTATGTACAATGATGCACTAGTTAGGTAGGAGTTCTAATCCCAGACATATCAACTGTGAAACTCTGTGTGTGTATTTGTGTATGTAGCGATCAATGCTTTTGAGGCCATTCACAGTCACTACACTTTCCATTACCCTACTTTAGCAAGTCTGCTGATGCCATTCACCTTGAAATACACCTCTGGAGAAGGGCTAGCCCTATAAGCTCTGTGGCTTGTGCAATAACGGCATAGTGCCATAGTCTGATGTACTAGCTAGGTAGGAGTTCTAATCCCAAACATGGCAAATGTGGAACTCATTATGTGTTTGTTTGTGCGTGTAGGGATCAATGCTTTTGAGGTCATTCACAGTCACTACACTTTCCATTGCCCTAAATTAGCAAGCCTGCTGATGTCATTCACCTTTAAATGCACCTTTGGAGAAGGACTAGCCCTATAAGCTGTGTGGTGCATGCTATAACTGTGTAATGCTATGGTGTGATGGACTAATTAGGTAGGAGGTCTAATTCCACATATGGCAACTGTAAAACTCTGTGTGTGCATTTGTTTGTGTGTGTAGGGATCAATATTTTTGTGGCCATTCATAGTCACTACACTTTCCATTGCCCTACTTTAGCAAGGCTGCTGATGTCATCTGTCTTGAAATATACCTTTGGAGAAGGACTAGTCCTTCAAGCTCTCTGGTGCATGCCATAAATGTGGAACAATGTAGTAGCAGTAACTACACAGCTATGGGTTTGAATTCCAGCTGTGGCAAGCAGTTTTGTGTGTACCTCAAAGTTTTTGTCCCTATTTACACCCTGTACACATCTCTGAGCCTGACTTTAGCAGTCCTGCAGATATGACCCACCTTACAAGTATCTCTTGCGAAGCCTATACCTTATCAGGTCAGTGGTGCATGTGGTAAATGTGTAACATAATCGTCCATAAAGGTTGTTAGATAGCATTTTGAACCTCACCCCTGACAAATGTAAATGTGTGATTAGGCTGAAATTATTTTTGGGATCTCTCACCTACTACATCAGCCAATGCCAGCATTTACAAGGGCTGTTGATGTTTCTCAACTTAGAAGTACCTTCGGACAACATCCATCTAATAAGATCCATGGTGCTTGTGATACATGTGGTACACTGTAGTAGCAATACATAGCTAGGTAGGGGTTTGAATCTCAGTACTGGCAAGTGTATGTGCGTGTGTGTGCGTGTGTGCGTGTGTGTGTGTGTGTGTGTGTGTGTGTGTGTGTGTGTGTGTGTTTGTCATCAGTATCCTGTGTGGAAGTAGTTGTGATTGTGTAATAACAGGATTCATTGTGAGGTGGGTTTTGCTAAATTCTTATATTGAGGACCTATGATATGTCACAATGTCCAACTTACAAGGACAATAGATAGATGTCAAACAGCAGAGAGGCTGGTGTAGACAATCCATACTCCTACATGTAACATTATGGATCGGTGAACAATATAGGCAACCCTTGTAATACCTAGAGAACACTCTCCACCCGTATCACATCACAAACACACTTGGCTAGGCAACAACCACTATATTGGTAGTTCCCTGCATATTACCCACAAATAGTAACCACAGTGTGATTGCAGTGGACTACAGAGGACATGGCCCCCTGTTCCATCCCTACAATAGGCTAATTGCTGGCAGTGGTCCTTTGCTATGTTCCCCACTGGACACCTGCAACAACTATAGAGTCTGCAAATGTAACCCACAAAGGGAATACCATGCCTTATACACATGCCCTGTATGGGCACATGCCACTAACACCAGTGAATACCTGTATCATGCTGTCAATGTAGGTGCAGGCATGACCTCAATTCCATAGCCAGTTCTCATCACATGAGGTCAGGAATGCCACATCAGATGATATCTGTCCACACAACATGCCCCAGAAACCCCAGGTACAATTCCACATGTCACAGAACATGCATGTGGGACATGTGCACAACCCAGACACTGTCCATGGTATGGAATATAGAAAACATACATGGCAATCATAGCAAAGCACTGGCCACCAACAATAGTAACCCAGACGAGTGGATGGTGAATACAATATCCACCTGTGTGGGCCAATCCAGGGACTACATCCCTGTTCCACACTGGAGACCATTTCATGTGGCCTGATGCCAAAGTATACCCTTTGCCTAGCCTTGTACAGCCTTCTGGCACAGTCAACTGCTACACACCTGTGAAGCAATGAACCCATGCATGTCAGTACTGGTAAATATGCATGTGTGTGTGTGTATGTGTGTGTGTATGTGTGTGTGTGTGTGTGTGTGTGTGTGTGTGTGTGTGTGTGTGTGTGTGTGTGTGTGTGTGAAGCTTAATGATTTTGAAGCCATTCACACTCACTACACTTCCCATTGCCTTACTCTAGAATGCCTTCTGATGTCAGTCACCTTGAAATACCCTTTGGCCATATATAAACTTGATAAGCTCTGTGGCACATGTGAAACCTGTGCAATACTGTAGTGTAGCAAACTAATTAGTTAAGAGTTCTAATTCTCCCCCTGCCTACTGTGAAAATGCATGTGAGTCCCTGAGAGAGTGTGGTTGTGTCTTCCTTGACATCTGCTTTTGTGGACAGCCACATGTACTACACTTTCTTTATCCTTCCTTTATCACTGTTGCTGATGTCACTCACCTGCAAAGATACCTTTGGACAGCTCTCCATCATGTAAACTCTGTGGTGCGTGCAATAACTGTATAACAATGTAATAGCAATACATAGGCAGGGGGTTAAAAGCCACTACTGGTACGTGTGTGTTTGTGTGTATAATCAGTGTACTATGTGGGTGTTGGGTTGATTGTGTAATGACAGCATCCATTACAGTGTGGACTTTGCCACATCATCATATTGAGGAGCTACAGGTCCCATTGTCAACATTTTCCAAACATTCTAGAGATTCTAGTCGACAATCCTCAGCCATAAATGTGTATAGACATGTGCAATTACCATGTGACAGTATGGATTAGTACACAATATAGGCAACCATCATAATGTCCAGATACCATGCTCCACCCATGGATCAGACACAAACATGCTTAGCTCTTACTGTCCTACCCTATTCCTTTCTTACTTTGTCTCTGTCTGTCTCTCTCACTCCTTCTCTGGTGGATATGGAAAAGCACACCTGCTTTGCTTAGGCAGCAGCTTGTGTTTTGTAAGTGATGCTCATGATCAACTGATGGCCTGTGCATGAATTGCAGTCCCCCACTAGCTGATTGCATGTGGAACAGCTCTGGTATCATTCCTATACTAATTGTATGTAAACACACTCCTATAACTAAGAACATCATGTGGGTGTTGGCCATTTTCATTCACTGTGAGCAGGACTTCATGTGGGGTGTTTGACAAACAGCATCACAGAGGGTAGTTGGATATACCTCTTACAACATATACTGT
>NC_056736.1:185235589-185333089 GCF_019279795.1 Protopterus annectens | reverse complement strand
ATTAGATCGGTAAATGCCCTCTTCCCCACTTTATAGCTGTACAACGATATTGGAGTTGGTATATATAGCTGGGTTTGGACCTTGTGGACACAGCCACCATCATTGCAGTTATTGTTGAGTGTATCCCGCTGCTTAGTTGGCTGTAATACTGTAGAGTTCATGTTAACAGGTTAAGTAGTTGTCAATCACACTATCTGTGGTTCTACACCACCTCACACCCTCCAAAGGGTAGGGCTGTGTCACCCACAAAAGGATACCTATGTTTACCAAGTTGAGGATTGCACTGCATTGGGGATGGCGACATATACCCTGCCAGTACCATCATCAATGACATTAAACTAGTGGACTGCTTATTTCCCAATGTGTTGTTGTGCCTATTCTGTCTTGGTGGAATTGCATAGGCTATAATGGGCTCCTTGCCAAGGTACATACATCTATGTGTACAGTATTATCTGCGTATTGCATCAACACCACTGCCTCTGTATGTATTATACACAAACATGTGGGTTGTACCACACAGTACACTTACCATTGTCCACTGGAGAAGGGCTGCTGACATCAGCCACTATGCACTCACCTGTATACACCCCAAGACCTATCAGGCATGTGGCACATGCAGTAACTGTTATACAGACCTGTGACATGTGTTCAGCTGTACCCAGGATATGGCACAGTCAAGGTGTCACCACAGTGCCATACCCCTTGTAGGAAACCACAGCTGACCAACATCCTGCTGACACATGGACACCTACAACACAAACAGAATACACTATGGAAGCCACAATTAATAACAGCTATAATGCATCATGGCTGGACAGCTAAACATCCTGACATGTAAGCATTACACTTTACTGCTGAAAACATGTTACAAAGTATTACATTGGTATACCATAGTACAGTCACCCTGTAAATCAGAACCATATTAGCCTATCCCTGCATCGATGTTATAGATGACAGGGATGAGGCACAGGTATCATCATATGCACAGGGTGTGTTGTTGGTTTGTCAGAGACCTAGGTTGAGCCATATGTTTGACATCATGTATGTGTGTTAGGGGGTTTCATCATTCATTGGGCTGTTGCGATGTGGTGTGTGTAGGTATGGGGTTGCCCTAGCTGTACTGTTGATGTGTGTGTGTATGCATGCACACAGTTTTGCCATGTGGCTGCCCTATACAGGGGTTTGTTGGTCAGCTGCAGACCGTACCTGGCAGGGTGTGCAGCTCATCATCTCTGGCCATGGACATTAGAGCTGTGCCACGGGCACCACCAGGTACAAGCCTCAATATTGTACTCTCCGCTGATGATGGCATATGTTCACTGGATCCAGGTCTTTCTTGGGACCAGCCAGGGCCACTTGCATGTGGCCTGCTGTGTTGTGGTGTGGGCAGCACCCCCCCTTGCAGTGCTGGTGATGGTACTGCCACTACAGGAGCGGCTCTGACTTCTTGCACGTCCACATTGACCTCCAGCTGTTGGTGTTGCCTCCCTATATCCATATGGCCATCGCACTACTCCCACCATATGATCAAGCACACACATTCCACGGTCATGGATTCCCACCATCTCATCCAACCGTCTATCCATGACCTCTGCAAAATAACGGTGGGCACCTGCAAGATCACTTATGTAGTCAATAACAGCAGAATGCGTAGTACTCTGCAGCCTCAGACACCATCTGGTATACCATTCCATATGTGCCTGCACCTCCATTATGACCTGAAACATGCATCTGGTGACACCAGATGTGGCACTTCTGCCAGGGGCATGATGACCAGCAGCCATCCTATGAGCACCCCTGTACATCTGCCTGTGTGGTCCTCCACCAGGCATCCGGCTATGGCTGCTGTGTCCAGACACACATGCCATAGACACCACACTGTCCTGTTCCATGCCACCATCCACCAAATGTCACTCATCTATGGCCACTGGTGATGGGGTACATATAGGCAAAGTGACTGTGTGCAGGGATGGGGTGGATAATAGTGGGATGTCAAACGATGGCACAGCTTCAGCCGCTGGCAACCCTGTTTGTGCCTCAACACACCTATCATAATTGTCAGTGTCTGTATGGACGCTAACATCAGTTTGCTTGCAGGAGGGACCCTGACCCACCTCGTCACCTGTGAGGGTAAAACAAGAAATGCACTTTAAGACCTGTACATCATTGCTTAACAGTAAACACACACACACACACACACACACACACACACACACACACACACACACACACACACACACACACTCATTACCCATCTGTCAACATGCTTGACATATGGCACTCAACAGCATGCAGTGCAGCTATAGCCGATCCCTGTTACCAACATTATTCATCTCTGTGATGCATGGTTTGGGTTAGTAGGTGATGCCCCTTCCTCTGGAAAACACTGCACCCATGTGCACAGTATTGCTGTGCACCTGTTCAGCAGCCTGACATGTACTGTGCACCATAGCTCACAGGTGTACACACCATTACTAAATGTGTATACGTGTGTCAGTTATGTTTGCTCTGTGGCTCACAGTCCCTATAAGTTTGTCTGACACATACCTGGGATGATATGTGGACAGATGTCATTAGTGAATGTCTGACATCTGGTTTACAGATCTCAGCATCAGCGGTGCATGTATGGCCAATAACATACAATTACACTGACAAACTTCAAACCTTACTGTGACTATGAGGAGTGTACAAACCCTTATTGACATGGCACCCTCTTCCTTAATATGCCATGGAGCCACATTACTGCATATATTAACATTACATGAACCTGATAGGTGACATATGACCTGTACAATCAAATGCAGTATCAAACAAATGTGTTAGTCATGCAGATGGTGACTGAGATGCATACAATTTGTGGGTGCATAAGTGTGCACACCTTTAACATGATGGTTTGTTGCACCAACTGTTAAGTGTACTACAGCAGTCACTATTCCTGAAAGGGGTTTACTAGCATGGGCCATCTGCATTTGCCAGTATTTGGTCACTCTGCCCTACAAATGTCACCCAACTCTGCATGATTTCAAGGTCAACTCATGTGCACAACCCTTGGAGGTTATACAGTGCTGTCACTATTGCTGTGGAGTCAGGGTTATGTCTGCCACAATTCAAGACCTTGACTGTGTGTAGATACAACCATTCTTAGTAAGCTTTGGATGTCTGCTTCAGTTCACTGTTGTGTTTCAGGATAATACCCCACCCCATCCTCAATCTTTTTGAAGATGCTTGACAACTATGGGCTACACATGTGTGTCATTTTGCAGTGTCTAAAATTCAGAACACTCCTTGAAGGCTTTGTTGAGCCGAGGCGCTAGAGATTGTACAGAGAATAAATCGATTTTGGTGAACTGGCTGTTGTTGTATCCTGAATTTGAGTTTTCATCTTGTTCGAGCTGAAGAGCTGGTGTTGTGACTTATACCATGTGTACATGCCTAGTCCCTGCTAATGAATGGAAAACATACAGGTGTACACTGGCACCAGCAAAGTACAGATGGGGATGGTGGGCCTGAGGTGGGGTGAGGCATTGCTTGTGCTGCACATGTATCTTAATTGAAATTGTCTGTAGGCTTCCAACTTGGTCTTGGTATACCATTACACATTGCAACACATGCCTTTGGGGGACTTTTGATGTTATGCATATGCTACATGCAGAAAGCCCCGGCTGATGTTTCCTGTGAAACAACTGTCCCATCTGATTACCCTAACCCATCAGCCACACTTTTCCAGAGTCCAGACAATTGTTGACACAGGTACTGCACAGCCAGTACTTGCTAGACATTCCTTCAACTCCCTCATTGTTGCGGCATGCTACTAGTCAGCGAGCATGACCAGTTTACAACATGTGTCGTCATCTGTCTTGGATGGCCATCTGTTTATTTTCTACATTAATCTTGTCCCAAACATCCTCACCACATACATGCCTGTCTGCACTGTTTGCCATGGTATATGCAATGGAGAGGTATGGCTACATGTCCCACTCCTGCGTGCTACCTGTTGGGTATGGGATCCATTCCATGGCTTGTAAGATGTGTGCAAGCCACGGCTACCTCTTTTGCAGGTAAGTGGGCACATTTGATGGACAAACATCTTGGACAGCAAAGCATATCTTGGTGTGACAATGTGGACCTGTGCTTGCTATAAGGTCCATACTCATGAAGAGTGAATGTTGTCAGTACCTCAAAAGCTGCTTCCACAATATGTTATTTGGAGTGAAAGCACACATATGCTTCCAATGTTTATTAAGGTATGTATTCTACAACTGTCCTAACATAGGATTCCGTATTACACATTCATTGTTCATGTTAGGACCACAGTACAGGTTGTAAGGGTTGTGGAATGTGGCATTGTGATATGCCATTGTGTAGATCTGTAACAGTTATCATTGTAATAGTGGTATATACACTGTTGTAGCACTGTATAAGGGTAATGTTTCAGACATGTTCCTACTGTATTCCATTTGTCCCACCATTATGTTCATCTCTGTGCACACATCTTGAAATGCCAGGTTGTTAGTTATATTGCAGGACTCTTACATACCCTTCAGATATGCCACCATGGTGACCACTGTGATGCAGGGTAGTTAACAGCAACAATAATAAGTGAAAATGTACAGCATGCATTATGGGTAGGTGTGTTAAATGTGTGAATGGCAAATACCATGGCCATAACATGGCCGGTGTACTGGCAAACCTGAACAAACAACAACATACTCACCAGCTACAGGTTGCTGCCCCAGAGGTATACCAGAGAAACAGACATAGTTGTGTGAGAGATCTGATGTCAGTAGACACAACTGTGGCATCGGTACAGGATGAGAGCAGCATTACAGTACATCAACAGTACAAACCCACAATACTATAGATTATGCACATTTGTTTATTACTACAAAGCAGCAACAAACCATATATATTTTATCTCACATATGCATGATTAAACTCTACAGATTCAGATGGATAAGCAACAGTGGTCGACTGATGTACCCTGTGGCCTTACCTACACACTCCTTGTCCATTGTGTGGGTAGCACCGACCTCCACAATGCTCTCTGCAGGGTCTTGTGTTTGCGCGTGGGCAAGTGCCCTGTGGCTGGCGAGGAGCTCCTCAGCATGTGTCAGGTGGCTGGATGTCATAACCCCCCCCCTGTGGCTAGCTGGTCACTCTTAACAGCAGCAGAACACTGATCGGCATGTCAGAGTAGGTCAATGCACTGTTCATAACTGCGGTTATGCAGGTAGACATCGTTTGCACTGTGGATGAGCTCGTTCCACAGAGTGGTCCTCTCCTGCAGATCATGGGCTGTACAGCCAAACAGGGCGTGGTAGTGCTGCACCAGGTGGTGTATAATAACCTCACTCTCCTGGGGTAAATAGACTGGCAAGTGCTCCCATGACATGGTGCCTGAAAGACATAAAGAGGAAAAAAAGTCTGAGGACCTCATATTGCAAGGATATTATAGCTGTTAATATACATCTCTGTCTCTCCCCCACTATATCTGCAACAATAACCTGAACGCACAACTCAGCGGGTATGTTTACAGCAAACCTACTGTTGGAACATATATTGTATTGTACAACAAATTGTGCAATGTGTTTCTAGTCATGTTCCATGTTGACATACTATCATTGTTGGCCTGTTGTGAACAATGTCAAATGCATGCCATTGTAAGGGCCACTATGGTTCCATATATGCATGTCTTCTGTTTGCTATGTGACTGCTCCAAAACTGGTGTTTTGTGTTAATGGGGATATCTATACATGCTGTTAGACATAATCCCTGAATGTGTGGACTATTACTGCCCACATATGTTCAATAACTGTGACACAATAACATGTTTGGGAAGACATTTCACAGCAGAACCACCTTTCCCACCTCATTTGGCCATGTTACCAGGACACAGCACATCTGGGACCAACCCCGGGACCTCATCATCTGCTGGTCCTGTACTGCCTTTAGGAGGAACCACCTCTGGGAATGGTGTTCACCCCCCCCCCCCCGGGAGCCTACACAGACATGATCCTGTCACCTGAAGTCAGGTCCAGGGTTTGGTGAATAGGGAGCTCCACAGAGACTTGGGGGATGTGCTATACCACCTTGAAGCCCTTGGTACACAATCACAGGGTCCTCATGCTCCTCCTGCTCAGCCCCCAGTCCAGGCACCTTCAGGGCTGTGAAGGTGCAGTTGTGACTGCCCATGAGTGGGGATATTGGTCCCATTGTTTCCATAAGGGGGATCATGGGCTTCCACATTCCAAACACCACTCCCCATCCAAGTTGTTTCCCCACCACATGTGTCATATACCACCTCTGTATGCTGTCTTGTCTGTCTTCCAAACCAACTTACCTCCCCCAAATATACCTACTGTCCTTCCCCAACATAACAATCTCACCTTACAAACAAGGGCAATGTGCTCCAAACATGGATTTCACACCAGACATAACTGTCCATTTTGCACCTGCTTACTACTGTATATATACGTATGTATAAATATGTGTAATATTTTCTCACACATATTGTGCAGCCCTGTCATTCAACAGTAGGGGAAATATATATATATATATATATATATATATATATATATATATATATAAAATAAATATATATATATATATATATATATATATATATATATATATATATATATAAAATAAATATATATATATATATATATATTAAAATATATATATATATATATATATATGTATATATATATACACATATACACACACATATATATATATATATATATATATATATATATATATATATATATATATGTGTGTGTGTGTGTGTGTGTGTGTGTGTGTGTGTCTATATCTGTAGACATACATGTATATATATATATATATATATATATATATATATATATATATATATATATTTATATAATGTGTGTGTGTGTGTGTGTGTGTGTGTGTGTGTATCCGTAGACATACATGTATGTGTGTATATATATATATATATATATATATATATATATATATATATATATATATATATATATACATATATATATATATATATATATATATATATATATATATATTTATAGTGCATTCAAACATCAGGTCTACACTCTCTAACCCTCCTTCCTCCACAGCTGCACTGTTCTGCCTTGCTACAAAACAGTCAGGTGTCACATGTGGACACAGCCTAACATTAGGAGGGGCATATATAGGGATAGATTGCAGGTAAGTCTATTACACACCTATGGCATTTGTGCATGCTACATTTCAGGTTAACATGACTGTCATGCAGGTGGTGGGGTCTGAAACTCATGTGTCTATCATAATGGCAATACTTTCACCACCAGCTATTTGCCACACCTATATACATGTCTTGAGGTACAGAACATACACTATGATGGCTTACATCTTGTCATTCAGTGCTGGTCTGCACAGTTGACAGGTGTGGCCCACTGCCCACAGGGCCAGACGCTATGTTCATAGCAGATGTTCCGCAGGACATCATTACAACAACTCCTGATGGCACATATAAATCTTTCCACATCATCTGTCCCATTATTATAGACCAAGTACTATATTCAATTACATGCATATATGTTTCACATACCTGTTGTAGTATTGTCCTCTCTTCTAGTACACTTTTCTGTGTACCCTGTGTTATATAGGTTTGATTTGTAGTTTTACTTGTTTTAGATATTTTATTTATTTATTTATTTATTTTCTGTTTCTGTTTCTGTCTCTCTCTCTCTCTTTCCACTACAGAGATTGAGCAGCTTTGAATAGATTGCAGCATGGAATTTGTACGTGATGCAAATGATCAGGTGATGGCCTCTGCACCAATCAGTGTTCACCACTTGCTAATTGCATGCAGCCGGCTGTGTAGTACTTCCAATTACCACTGTCATGGCACCCCACTACTATAAATTACTACATCATGTGGGTGGTGTCATTTTACCTTTCCTGTATGGAAAACATCCTTCCTGTGTGTGGGCAGCAGTGTTACAAACAGCAGGTAGCAATACTTGTTACAACAGGACTTGCAGACACAGGTCATCTACATATTTGTATAATGTTCCAGACCTACAGACAGTGTGAGTAGTGTTATTATATGTATTGTATACCACTAGTTTTACAGGGTTTGTGCATACATGCTAGTTTAGCATGAAATGCAGTCTGTCTGCATAGCTCTCAACTGTGAGCATTTCCACATGATGGCCAGAAGACTAGCTGTTAAGTTTTGGCTGTTCACCACACAGGTCTTGTCTCTGATATATCAGTGGCATTCTGTCTGTTGAGTGCTATCAGTACATGGCTACATCCATTTGTGTTTCTGACTTCATATTCCTGAGTATGGGTATGTTGCAACCAATCCTGTAATACCAGCAACGTTCACAATGTATAACAGCAATATTGCAAATATGGCCCTGTCTTCCAGCCTCTGTCCTCCACCTATATACCAGGCTTTGTCCATATTTCATGCAGTAAAATGTTGTTAAGTAGTAGCCTATCATTATGTAGTGCTGGCATTCCTGCCATCATTCCAGTGATATTGTAGACTCCCACACATATTGTGAGGTAGAGCCCATATATATATGGGCTACAGCTGAACAAAATGTGTGTGACCTTGTACAGTCCAAAGGTCAGTGTGTGCCACACTGTTATATGCCCTTGTAAGTCATTCTATGATGGAGGGGTATTCACCATTTATAACCTAGGCTGTTACAACATGTGAGGGATATCAGTAGTAAGACACATTAAGGTATATGGCTGTATATTTTCATACATTTCACCATGGGAACAGTGTGGGCTAGTGCTTACTGTCTTACAGACAGTTCTGTTTGTCAGTGTGACAGAGATGTTTTAAGGTAAGCATTGTTATGTAATAGATACATTTTCATTGTGACAACTTAATTCTTTTTCCCTTAGGGGTGGAGTACAGAGTGTAATTGGAGGCTGCTGAACTACATCTGTATTACTTAGTGTTGATTGATTCTTATCTTCCAGGCCAGTGTTTCTTTACTGTTGTACTACTGGAAGGCCTTGGCCTGGACAGCAAGATATGTTATCCTTTCAGATTACAATATCAAATGTTTGCTTGAGAGTTGAATTACTGAGTTATTATGTATTTCAAACACCTAACTGCTATATGAAATGGCATATACAACTGAAATAGTACACAAATAAACATTTCTATGTATGCAAACCTGTGTGTGGTGTCATATCCTTTGACGTCTCTGTTGGTATATGTTTCAGGCAATAATTGTCTTTTGTATGAGACAATCAAACACTGGCCATTTTAAAAGGTGGCAACTGTAAGAGTACTGGCTGTTCAATATGCTGTGCAACCTCTAAATATGTATCTTCCTCTACATATCTAGAAGTAGTAATATATGTACATGTGTATGTATGTGTATATACATCTCTCTCTCTCTCTCTATATATATATATATATATATATATATATATATATATATATATATATATATATGCCATATATGTGTGTTTGTGAGTATATATCTATCATTTGAATGTTTACTGCTTCTACATTGTACATTTCCTATGGTAGACAGACTGTTCTGCATGTTATCATCCTGACATTGTACAGCTGAGATGGATTACTGTTATCTTGTTGTGGCTATATTGTGTAGGGTCCTGTTTATAAGACTTGCAAGTGTTGGTATTGTGTTGCAAAGCAGATCTGTTCAGCTGTGGAGGAGAGGATGATGTCAATAATTACAAAAGGTACTTAATTTGGGCCCCTCACCCCCATTAACAGTGCCTTTGGTCATCTATTTGTTGTGTTCTTTTATATATCTATATATATATATATCTATATACAGGGGCGGCTCGTGGCATCGGGCTGCCGGACTGCAGCCCCCTCAAAATAAAAAATAGAAAGAAAAATAAAGAAAAATAAAAAAAAATTATTTTTTGAAAATTCGCGGACTTCGCACATGCGCAGTAGTCCCGACTACTGTCGGTCTATGCGCATGCTCAAGGCAATCCGGCAGTCCCCATAGGGGGACACAAGAAGACATCTGTGCACTTTTAAAGTGCACAGACTCGCCAGGATTATGGGTCGCGTCCGGACTGCAAGAGCAGCAGCAGGACTCGGGAAGGAGCATTAGGATCTCGTCGGGCTTTCCTTGGGATCTCGCGGGTCTTGCAGTATTGCGCGGGAAGGATGTACATTAGCTGGATATATTCAGGTAAGTGTATGGTGCTTTTTACCTTTAATTTACAATGTTTATTTGTGTGTGTATGGTGCTTATGCTTTACTGGAATGAGTTTGTGTATGGTGCTTATGCTTTACTGGAGTGAGTTTGTGTATGGTGCTTATGCTTTACTGGAGTGAGTTTGTGTATGGTGCTTATGCTTTACTGGAGTGAGTTTGTGTATGGTGCTTATGCTTTACTGGAGTGAGTTTGTGTATGGTGCTTATGCTTTACTGGAGTGTGTGTGTGTGTGTGTGAAAATGCCCCAGGTGCTTATGGTGGTGTGGTAGGGAATACCTCAGGCTTGAACCCTGTACCCTGTATGCAGGTGTTAAAGACTTGAGTTCCCTACCCACCACCATTTGTAAAAAAAATTCAGATTTTTGCCTCATATTCGATCTGATCTGTTCCTCATTATATCTGTGGTTTGTAAATGTTGCAATGCTTGATATTTGATGGTGTAGTAGTAGCATTGTTGCCTCACAGTTGCAGGTTCTTGGGTTTGATTCGTGGCTGGGGTTCCTTCTTTGTGGGGTCTGTATCTTCTCCCTGTGTTTGTGTGGGTTTGCTTTTGTGTCCTCCCATGTTACAAAGACATGTCTGCATTATTTCTTCCTGGGCCTCTGCTGAAAATTGTTTATTTGTTCCAAGTCAGACTGTCCTGATTAAAAAATGTTAAATAAAATTGACAGGCATTTGAATTTCAGACTTAAGGGTTTCTGAATGTTTAATGCCTTGCCTATTTGATGGTGCAGTGGTAGTATTGTTGCCTCACAGCTATAGGTTTTCTGGTTTGATTCTTGGTTGGGGTGGTTTCTGTGTGGAGTCTGCATCTCCTCCATGTGTTTGTGTGGATTTGCTCTGGTGCCCTGCCATTTTACAAAGACGTGTCTGCAGTTTTAATCCTTGCTGAAAATCGGTTTTGTTCTGTCCGCAGTAAAATTGACAGGCATTTGAATTTCAGACTTCAGGTTTCTGAATGTTTAATTCCTTGCATAACTGATGGTGCGGTGATAGTATTGTTGCCTCACAGCTATAGGTTTTCTGGTTTGATTCTTGGTTGGGGTGGCTTCTGTGTGGAGTCTACATCTCCTGCCTGTGTTTGTGTGGATTTGCTCTGGTGCCCTGCCATTTTACAAAGACGTGTCTGCAGTTTTAATCCCTGCGTCTCTGCTGAAAATTGTTTTTGTTCTGTCCGCAGTAAAATTGACAGGCATTTGAATTTCAGACTTCAGGTTTCTGAATGTTTGATTCCTTGCATAATTGATGGTGCAGTGATAGTATTGTTGCCTCACAGCTATGGGTTTTTTGGTTTGATTCTTGGTTGGGGTGGCTTCTGTCTGCATCTCCTCCCTGTATTTGTGTGGATTTACTCTGGTGCCCTGCCATTTTACAAAGACGTGTCTGCAGTTTTAATCCCTGCGTCTCTGCTGAAAATTGTTTTTGTTCTGTCCGCAGTAAAATTGACAGGCATTTGAATTTCAGACTTCAGGTTTCTGAATGTTTAATTCCTTGCATAATTGATGGTGCGGTGGTAGTATTGTTGCCTCACAGCTATAGGTTTTCTGGTTTGATTCTTGGTTGGGGTGGCTTCTGTGTGGAGTGTGCATCTCCTGCCTGTGTTTGTGTGGATTTGCTCTGGTGCCCTGCCATTTTACAAAGATGTGTCTGCAGTTTTAATCCCTGCGTCTCTGCTGAAAATTGTTTTTGTTCTGTCCGCAGTAAAATTGACAGGCATTTGAATTTCAGACTTCACGTTTCTGAATGTTTGATTCCTTGCATAATTGATGGTGCAGTGATAGTATTGTTGCCTCACAGCTATAAGTTTTCTGGTTTGATTCTTGGTTGGGGTGGCTTCTGTCTGCATCTCCTCCCTGTATTTGTGTGGATTTGCTCTGGTGCCCTGCCATTTTACAAAGACGTGTCTGCAGTATTAATCCCTGCATCTCTGCTGAAAATTGTTTTTGTTCTGTCCGCAGTAAAATTGGCAGGCATTTGAATTTCAGACTTCAGGTTTCTGAATGTTTAATTCTTGCGTAATTGATGGTGCAGTGGTAGTATTATTGCCTCACAGCTATAGGTTTTCTGGTTTGATTCTTGGTTGGGGTGGCTTCTTTGTGGAGTCTGCATCTCCTCCCTGTGTTTGTGTGGATTTGCTCTGGTGCCCTGCCATTTTACAAAGACGTGTCTGCAGTTTTAATCCCTGCGTCTCTGCTGAAAATTGTTTTTGTTCTGTCCGCAGTAAAATTGACCGGCATTTGAATTTCCAACTTCATGTTCTTCAGAATACATAGTAGCACAACCTTTTTTTTTTTAGCAATTTTCGAAGTTTATAAGATGAATATTTTAAATTTGTCCCTATTTTTGGGACTGTATTCCCCCATTATTGGCTTCGTCCAGGTTTTTGTGCTAAGGTTGACAGCTATGGCAAGAACTGAATTCACTGAATATGTTTGAGGGCTGTATTCCCTCATTACTGGGTTTGTCCAGGTGTTTTGTACTAAGAGGTTGACAGCTATGGTGAGAACTGAATTCACTACATGATAGCCATTTAAGTTTCAGTCTTCCTCTCTTTTACAAAGCAGCTGATGTGGCGTAGTGGTATGTTACTCTGACTGTTTTTTTCTCAGGGACCTTGGCAGTAAAATATATGGTGGCAACACAACATTTTATTCTAGCAACTTTCCAAGATTATACAAGCAATGTTTAATGTGTCCCTGTTTTGGGGCTTTTGACCCCCCCCCAATACATTTTGGCTTTTTCCAGTTTTCTTGAGCTGCGAAGTTGAGATGCAGTTGAGTATTGAGTAGATTTTACAAGGAACTGAGAGCTGCAGGGGAATTGAAGTTTAGTGCTTTGCCAAGTTAATACTATA
Organism: Protopterus annectens; assembly: GCF_019279795.1. NCBI lineage: Eukaryota > Metazoa > Chordata > Ceratodontiformes > Protopteridae > Protopterus > Protopterus annectens. The sequence continues at coordinate 185,320,036 of NC_056736.1, read as the reverse complement.
GGACAACAGGCTGTGTACTTGCTTTTGATGCAGAAGGTTGTGGGTTCTACTCCCACAAGGGGTAGATGCTGCCGTACTGAGAATGTTCTCCATGGTGAAGATACTAACTATGAGTTCGTTATCAGTTTGCCATCCATTTCCTCTTGCAATATTATTACTAGCTTATCATTTTTTTAATGTAATATAGGCAATTTATTCCTGAGGGGCAACAGACACTTTATTTTTCGATGAAACCATGAAATATAAAGGTGATTGCTAGCAGCAACTGCTTCATTAGTTACAGATTTTTTAATGTGGAATTATTTAGATGACTGACTTCAGAGATTGTGCATATTTACTGATAATGGACTGTAGAATTGTGCATATTTACTGATAAAGGTGGACTGTAGAATTGTGCATATTTACTGATAATGGTGGACTGTGGAATTGTGCATATTTACTAATAATGGTGGACTGTATAATTGTGTATATTTACTAATAATGGTGGACTGTGGAAGTATGAGTAGACTTTTTTATGATAAATGTTCTCAACTGGGCAGTTTTGCCATTATGGGTGCATATGGTTTGTTTCATTGCTTACTGGAAAAAATGTTCAAAACAAATTTAAAACACCCTGTAACAAGTGTACTGTATTGTACAAGGAATATAATTTTAGTACAATGAGGAAGGTGTATCAAAGAGCACATGTATGTTTCATATGCAAGGAGCCTATGATTCGAAAACAGCCCAAAATTAATCTTTATCTGCCACTGGCAAAATGTATTTTCTTTGAATGTGGGTTTCAATGCTGTTTCAATGAATGTGAGTTTCAAGGGCAGAGAAGTTTTAATGCTAAGTTTTCATTGTGAGACTGCATTGCTTTGTTTAACAGATGACTTAGTGTTTGTGCTGTAAAATACAAAATAAAACTTTCAAATGAAGTCCAACTCCTCATAGAAGTAAAGCAGTATGCACATTAGTGTTTATGGTAAATGGAGTGAAATAGCCAAGTATAATGGTTCATTGGAATGGCTGCAGAGGCTCCATTCAACCATTATTTTGTCAGGGGGGGAAGGGCAGCAAACTCAGACAGGCCCAGCTGAACTATACCTCCCAACTGTCCAGATTTTCAAAGAATGAATAGATTTTTGCTTCTTATTTTTGGTTTGTTGTTCATAACATTTGTAGTTTTAATTCCTAAATGATTTGACAGAAGTCAAGTTTCAGACTTCATAACCTTCAGAAAAATGCATGTTAAAGTAAGAGCTGTTCTATCAACTGTCTCAATTTATACAAGAGCAATTTTTAGTACTGTTTATATGTGCCCCCAATATATTTGGCCTTGTTCAGATTTACTGCATTAACAGGTTGAGAGGTACATGCAAATAAATTGCTTTATAGAATTAGGCATAGCCAACCTCTCAACTGTCCCCAATTTTTGGCTCAAAATGTTGCTCTTCCCCCTTATAATCCCTCCACAAAATAGCAATTTTGGAAGAAAACATGGAGGGTTTACAATTAAGAAATAACTGTAATAATCAAAGTTATAGATTACTTGAAATGCATGTAGATTCTTTTATATTTTGTCAGCTGCTCAAGGTAGCAGTACTAATATTAAAGTGTCCCTTCTTTGACAGGTAGCAGCTGTATTGTGTGTCTATTTTATATTTTTGCATCACGTTTTTGTCCATTTTTCATAAAATTGTGTTTTTTGGCAAATTAGTGACATCACTTAAGACTGAAGTTAGAAAATGACAGACATTTGAGTTTCAGATTTTATACCCTTCAGAAAATTCATACTAATGCAAGACCTATTCTATTATCTTTCTAAGTTTATTAGAGCAATATTTAAAAATTGTCCTTATTGTTGGGCCTTTGTCCCACTTCTGTGTATGGCTTTGTCCAGATTTCTTGCTCTTGAGGTTGAGAGGTATGACAAATGTGTCAGGGCCATCACAGTCAGCCAGAGAGATTTCAAATTGTGACATGCTTGTTGCACCCCACTCCCCCATGTAGTGACTCTGGATGGGTCCAAGCAAGGCAAGGAGTAGTTGTATCTACCTTGGATGGGGAGGACACACTGCATAAGTACTACAGTGGCTTTTCATCTGTCCTTGATTTTGCAGAATGGTCTGGTTTCTGTCATATTTTTGTACTGTTGATTTATGCTTATTACTCAAAGTGCCTGTTGCTCTGTGTTTTTAAGTAGCAATGCTTTAATGACCATAAGGTAAGCTTGTCTGAGATCGTAAGATGCAAGTAAGCTTTAATAAGCATACTGTTAAAGAATTGCCAACATTGAAAGCCTTTCTGTTGTTGCCATGCAGAGAATACTTGACTAGATAATGTATAAGCCTTGGGTATTAAAGGACAGGATTTCATTATTTTAAAAAGCTCATTACACTTGTTGGAGACTTCCAGTCATCTCTACAGACTTTACCCGTAAACTAAACAGAATGCCAATCATGTGTGGTCCATAACCTGTACAGTAATCCTTTAAGCAATGTATCTTGAGCTTGTTTCTTGTTTGCTTTTCATTTTTACTTTTATCATGTTTTCCCATGAAACAAGTTGTCAGGCAGCAGGTCTTTTTGGATAAGAAACATTTTTACAAGTGGGGCATCACATAGATTTCTACTTTCAGCATGTTACTTGGTACTTTAATAAAGCTGAATATATTATAATTATGACTGCAGTGCAAGGAGAAGTGGTTTGAGTTGAGTGCTTCTGGTTTTTCTTATACTTGATTTTGACTGGCATTCCAGTAATGTATTTAAAAAGTAATTTATTTTTTCATGCCTCACAACCTTTTGTTTCCATCTAGATATTAAGTAAGCTGTCATGCAGCCAATGCATTGAAATATTTTTATTCTTCTACACTTATTTTTGTCTTGATTGGACTTTCATAATGATGGTTTGCCACCCAGGGCAGCGTATTTAATTAAAGTTTGTTTTTTGTGGTTTTGTGCATAGCTCCTCCCATTTCTGGTTGACCACACCCCCTCCCCTTGACCCCACCCATTCAGCTGTCTCCTGCAGCCCCCCCTGTGATTTGGAGTCACCAGCCGCCACTGTCTATATATCTATCTCTCTATCTATATATCTATATATATATGTATTCATATATATATATATATATATATATATATATATATATATATATATTTATATATACACACACACACACACACACACACACACGTATCTATATATATATATATATATATATATATATATATATATATATATATATATATATACATACACACAATACACACACACATATATATATATATATATATATATATATATATATATATATATATGTATTATGTATATATATATATATATATATATATACATATATATGTATACGGGTTCATGTCATTTGATCAACAGTTCATTTGATCGACAGTTCATTTGATCGACAAGCATTTTAGGTGGGGGGGCTTCGCTGTGCCCCCCACACCCCCCCTAACTATATATATCAACTCCAGGGTCGCACAACATTGGGGAAGGGGGCAAATGCTTGTCGATCAAATGAACTGTCGATCAAATGAACTGTCAATCAAATGAATTGTCGATCAAATGACATGAACCCATGTACACACATATATATATATATATATATATATATATATATATATTTATATATATATATATACAGACATGTACATATATAAATACATTTCCCCTACTGTTGAATGACTGTGCTACTGTGCTGGATGATATGTTTGAGGAAACACCCAACTTGTTCATATCCGACATTTCTTAGTGGTAAATTACTTTGGCTATAATGTGCAGCATCCTGGGTTTGAGATTTGCAAGTGATGACTGTTTTGTTGCTAGGCAGAACACGGGCTGTTGGAAACAGATTGATTAAGGTACTTTAAAGCAGTTTAAGTGGGTTTGTGCAAAGCTAAATGACGCTTACATGAGCATAGCTTTGCTTACGCCTGTTTATGCCCATTTACGGCTGCTTAAACCCACACTAATTGCAAATAAAGAAAAGGAAAAAAAGGAAGATAGGAAAGTGGTGAAAGTGGGGCAACCAGGGGGACAAGCAAGAGGAAAAACAAGTCGGGATGTGCAGGACGGGTGTAGGAAAGGATTATAGCTCTGCATTTCTTTGGCAGCAACAGATGCTTTCAATGTGAGCAATTTAGAATTTGAAGCCTCACACCCTACAGGGAGGTGTGTGGGTATCATACAATATGGATAATTGGTAGGATTAGATTGTGCACTGGGTACATTTCTCTGGGTGAAATGCAGAGCTATGTATGGGACATGTGTTTCTGTGGGACAGATGCCCTTTTTTTTTAAGGTGAGAGTGGGATTTTAAAGAAGGATTATTGGTAAGTGGTATGCAGGAGGTTTGGTAGGAGAGGTTGCATTTGCAGACGGACAAGACAGTAGAGAGGGGTGATGTATGACACATGGGGGGTAAATACCTTGACAGGGAGGGTGTTTGGGAATTTGAGGCTCATGAGCCCCTCAGATGGTAGTAGTCGCACTGATGTCCCCACCCGATGGCAGTCACCACTACTCCTTCACAGCTCTGAAGGTGGCTGTGCTGGGGGGCTGGGCTTGATGGGCCACCTGCTGCTCTAGCTGTGACAGCCTGCCCTTCAACTGACAGAAGTGGTCATCCAGCTCCATCTGGAGGACACTGTGCACCTTATACATTTCTAATGCCACAGACCTCGTCCCGGGTGACAACGTCCTCACAGCACCCACTTGCAGGGTGGTATGAGCCCGATTCCTTGCAGTGGTTCCACCCAAGGGTCTGCAGGACCAGCAAATGAGGGAGGTCTGTGTTGGGACCCAGACATGCTGGGACCCAGTGCCTCGGCAAGGTGGGGTGGGAGAGGCAGATCCACTGTGATCTGCCTTTCCGTATGTGCTATGGTGTGGAAATTAACAATGAATATTGGTTAGTCATGCACCACACATTACAACATTAGTCAAAATAGCATGCATGGATATTCCCATTAACCCAAAACAGCACAATTATAACAGTGCCATACCAAACAGAACCCATGCATATATGGAATGGCATTCAGGGTTGCAACAGCATGTCAATTAGTGGTATGTCAGGCAGGCAATAAGATGATTATTCAACAGGGGATATTAGTATGCACACAGTTTAATCAATGATAAACCAAATGAAACAACTGTCTCAACAGCAGAGGTTTTTTAGGAACATACCCATGGTGGTTTCAGTGTGATGATTGGATTAGTTGAGTCATGGGGGAAGGGAACAGATTCAACTGACAACTGCTATCAAGTATATTTATCAGTACACTACTATTCACTACTCTACATTTTGACCACTCTTACACTCTACCTGGGCCATGGGGCTGCTACAGCACACCAACAGCTGTAGATATCAACAGAGCAACTGTACCCTTATTTTAGTTATACACATCAGACCTGTTTCTACACTAATTTCTTTACCTGTGGGCCTGTGCAGATGAACCATGTGCACATTACATTGCTGTTTCTACACATATTTCAGATTCACATATTAGTTGCAGGCCCTGGAGTGTGTGTTGTGTCTTTCACATACATTTACTGGGACTTTCTCTGTGTGCATGTTTCTTGTCAACTGAGGAAACTATCCATGACAGCGTAACAGTTGAGAGGTTTGTCTGGGCCAGACTGCAAATTGTGAATGTCTAGCTTGCATCTATTTGTAGGACTTGGGCTGATCAACACAGCAATTGTACACTTTTCACAGTCATACACATCATACTGGTACTTCTACTCAGATTACTTTACCTGTGTGCCCTGTATGGAAAATGCATGTGTTGCAGTGCATTATTTTTTCCATTAAGATTGCAGTTTAAAACTGTAGAACCAGACTACAATGTTAGTGGCGGTCCCTGGATTTGAACCGTGCTGTGTGCTCAAAATTGAAACACAGGCCTAGTTCTTATCAGACTGAGCTACTGGGGTAGTGTTGTGCGTTATTTGTGACATTTCTATCTAGTACATATTTTTGTGCACAGTACTTTTATTATCACATGTTGCATTATTTGTTTCCCATTTTCAGTACAATTTATGCATGCACAACAGATATTGGTGTCACTGTTTGTGAAACATGTGCACATTAGCTGGATTGCACATTTTACTGTTTTACAGCTACATACTGTGATTTAGATTCCTGAGTACACAGTGTAGGTTTTAGGTCTGCACCTGTTAGCCTTATACATTTCTCAGTACATTCACAGCTACATACGGCTGAAATTGAAAGGTTAACACAGGCCAATGCTGGCAGACAAACAAGTAAAACATATTCTGATGGGAATATGTACTGTTGCTTTTTTCCATTTATCTGACATGCCCATTCTAAAGTATGCAGACAAGCAGTGCTAAATCATTTCACCTCAGTTACTGCATTCTGCAGGACATACACATTTCTATTTATCAGGTACAAGTGAGATGACACACACCAGTGCTTGGGATGACCTTTATTAGTTTTGACATACATATCTGTGTATGACACAGAACTCCACAATTACTATTTCTGCGTGATCTGCACAGGGGAATGCTTTTCATTTCTAACTGTTACAGTAGCCCCGACATGGCACTTTCTTGGCAGGTTCACTCATACACACTCATACATATTCTAATATTCCTGTATTGCATATTGTACCTTGTTTGCTACTGATATCTGTATTACACAGCAGCTAGGAATACCCCATTGTAACACTGGCAGCCTGACACAGGCATTTATTCCTGACTTTTACATCACAATTATATATACAGGCAGCACTACCATTACTATAATTTTGATTACTTACTGCTACTAGTAGGGGGTATTCTGTACTCACCATGCTGCCGACACAGCCAGGCCTGTCGCTGTGCATGAGCCTGCACATTCTGGGACCTCTCTGCAGCAGCTATATGGGGAGACATCATACATTAATCACACCTGCACAGTCGCAAGTTGAATTTTTTCCATACTTACTTAGAGATACATAAGACTGCATACTTACAGACAAGTGGGACATCCTGTGCTCGGGCTTCTTGGATCCACTGGTCCAAGAGTGCACCCCTCCTCTGCTTCAGGTCATTATGGTGATGATGTACCTGCTCATCAGTTCAGGGTATGCCAGTGGCACTGGTGAGATCACATGCAAGCTAGTCCCAGGCATCCGCTTTGTACTGCAAGCCCTGGTACTGGCCCTGCAGCAGCCTGCCATCATGGTTTTTAACTAGGAGCCCAACCATGACCCTGGACTCCTGGATGCCCCAACATTGCACTCGGAGGCACACACCTTCTCCAACACCAGACATTTTGGTCATGTTTTGTGCAATCCCAAATGGTTATGGCTGTATTCCCACCTATGTGGTTTAAATAGGTCAGTTTTCCAGCACTTTTCTTGATTGGCCAGTTTTAATATGCTACACTATGCTTAGCTCCGCGCAAATCCATATAACAATGCTTACATCAGATAAGCAGAGCTGAATGCAGGTAAGCAATGTTTACACTAGCAAAGCATTGCTTAAATCTGTTTTTTTCATTAAAGTTATAAATTGTTTTTTTCATTTATATTTTATATATTCCCACACCTACTGTGCTATATGTGAGCCATATGATTGACATCTATCATTCACATTCTTTAAAAGTTTATTAAATAACTTGCTAGAGGGGAAATTTGAACCAAGCATGTTTTACATGTGATACCATGGCAGTACCACTATGCTATAGCAGCTTGATGATGTTGCCTCTCACAGCAGCACTTGTCTATCATTTTCAGGATTTCATCCAGGCTAAGCATAGCAGTGTGCCGCACAAACAAGCTGCACGGCGCTTAAACTTCGGATTCATTTTCTGAAAAAAAAATATTATTACTTTTTTTACTTTTTATTCCTTTCCTCTTGCCCTACTGCTTCCATGCATGTAGGGCAAGAGTGCATACATTTGGGGATTTGCACTTGAAGGCTGCTGCCTTCTATAGGTATTTGTGGTATTTTTTTTTTCAGTGTCCACTGACACAGAAATGTTAGCTATTTATATTTCTCTATCTGCGGACACTTGTCTACTATATAATATTAGAGCCAGGCTGTAGTATTATATAGTTTGACACTCATCCATGTCAGAAAGTGCCATACAGCACTTTCAGAGCGAAGGGGGCATGTTTCAGGTGCTGGGACTGCTGACACACATCTCCTGTGCTCATTCCTGTCCATTTAGTTTAGATTGTAGCCCGCCTTCATGCATATGCAAGGCACACTGCCATCTTAAATGGACATGAACCACTCCATGCAAGAATAGCCTTATTCTTGCATGGAGCTTTGTGAACCCAGGGGCTTATCTTTTTTAATTTCAGTCTATTATTGTTGAGTGTAACAGGTGCAGAAATTTTATTAATTGTGGTTTAGTGTTCTAGTTCCATTTTATGGCGATAACCTTCATAGCAGCAGCAAGTATGAAAAAAGTAAGCAGTACTTGCTTAAATTATAAGCTGACTTCATATGCATTAAACAATATTAATTCCTTAATAATGCACAATCTCTCTTATAAAAGACCTTACACAAAATAATTTAGTTTTTATTTTTCCTTCTTCCATCGCTAACATATTACTTTATTTGCATTTGTCCTTAAACTGTTGGGTGTAAAGAAGGCCCTGTGTAAGTATTCTATGGATAAACATTCCAAAATGCATCTGTGAGGAGTTCCACACTGATTTCTGGAGCATTTCTCCCCGGGCCTCCACTGAAAACAAGCTCTGTGGAACTAGTCGGACTTTCCCGGTCAACAAATGTTAAATACATAAATAAATAAATAAATAAATTTCAAAATGTCACATTCATTGTTTTTTTAGTATATTATATTGTTCATTCTGAAATATGAAATTTAAATATTAAAATAACATTTAATTCCCTATATATTGCATAAGAATTATAAAAGACATAGCAAATATACTAGAAGACAACTTATTTTGATCTAGCAAAAACATTTGACCCTATACCATATGCTAACATCCTAAACAAGCTAAGTGCCTTAAAAGTAAATCCATATGCATCAAGGTGAATTGCCAGCTGGCTGAATGATTTAATGCATATAGTTAGGGTGAACAGCGCCTAAGAATTATGATGATAACCAATTATAACCCCCAAGGCTCAGTACTGTGACCCTCATTTTTGTCATCTGACTCTGTGGTCCCCAGACCCTCAGTCAATGTGTTTGGATAACTAAGTTTACAGATGTTTTCTAAATGGGCATTATTGTCAAATCTCCCTCTGATTCCCATTAATTACCACAGGTGATATCTCTCATAACCAAGTGATGTATGGAGAAAGGGCTAAAATTAAAAGTGAAAAAAGTGTCTCTTTGTCACATTTGGCAAGCGACTCTGTCCCACAAAGTACAGTACAACCAATACCCCATTTCATAATGATGGTCTTGGAACTACATAATATTTGATCTTGATAACTTCCTCATGTTTGATCATCATGTAGCAGCAGTAATAAGTAAACCCTTATATTTAACACAACCAATGTCTAAAGGTTTATCATATGGGGTCATAAGAAGTTGTTATATTTCTTTATGCAGCCTTAAATATAACATATATTGAGTGTAATGGTCCCTGCAGGATATACCTTTCTAGACATATTAACAAACTGGAAAGGTGCCTAACAAAGAATATGTTTGGATAAACACCTTGCCCTGTTAGGAATGGCTTGACGTGATATCCCTACTTGGATTCTTAAAAGCTGTTTAATGGCTATCTTTACTTTGTTTTCTGTGCCATCATGGACCCCATCCTTCTTGATCTCCTGTATTTTCACAAGATAAATACCTCCACTAAACCCAGAATGAGGGACTTAAATCTCTACCAGTACATAAATAAAATATGCTGGAGAGACAGATTTATTACCCAATGCCAAACTCCCTTCTGGACCAAACTTCTTGTGTAAGTTAAACACAATTAAACACTAGCATCTTTCAGATTATACTTGGATGATAAGATTAGTATGCATAAATGTACTTCTGTACTGACCTGGTTTGCCCTTCCTGGGAAGGGTGGTGTAACATGATGCTGGGCATTGGCAAGATCTAAATTTTCTTGTGACTCAATTATCTTGTATTTCCTATGATCCTATAAATCAGATAAATCAATTTATATTGTTTAATTTTATAAGTAAATTTGGTACAGGTAGTGTAGTAATTTTGGCAGTCACTGATTGGAGGTAATATGATTAATAATACATTTTTATTGCACATATGTTCAAATTGATTGTAAATTGATCCTGTCCTCTTGTTTTAAATTACGGGGAGCATTGTGAAAAGAGCTGTACCAACCAATGATGGTCTAGTCTTCGAATAATTCATAATCAGTTCATTTGTAGCAATTAGCAGGCCTTTAGGTATATAGAAGGGGTATAAAATGTTAAACCATTTTTAACTCAATGTGTTTAGAAAGAAACATTTAGAGTTTTTTAATAGACTAGAAATAAATAATTTGTGGAACTATGTATTTTGTTCTGAAAATTATTTTTAATACTACTTTATCAAAAAGATCTAAACTAGTATAGGGAACTATCATTGCTTACTTCCAAATTGCTTACTGATGTTTTTTTTTTTTTTTTTTTTTTTACAATTAATGAAGTATTTCTATCTAAACAGTGTATGTATACTTTGAAAACAGCAGCCATGGAATAACTTTCCACCTCAGGGAGCTTTACTGCACTTCTGTTTCTATATCTAATGTGATATTATGTGTATATACCAATGTGGTTTGTTTGGGTGCCTGACAGACATTGACATATCCCTACTTATTACTTTTAGATGGGCCTTATTGTAAAGCAGTGCTGTACTTTTGATTTATGAGGTATGACCATTTTAACTGACATTTAATTAATTAAAGATGTTCTTGAAATTTTAAATATAGTTTCTTCAAGTCACTAATTAATACTCTAATTCTGGGGATTCAGTAAACTCAGTGTAGGCTTAGCACGAAGCCTACATGGAGTGTACGTGTTTGCATGAGGAGAAGCAATGTTTATTAAATATTCATGGCAGATACTGTGTTTCAATGTAAATGAGCATGGTTTTGTGGCTAGCAACAGTGTTGCTGGCAAGGAAACCATGTAAAGCAACACAGACAGCAGCAGACATGTAAATCTGTTTACCTATGGGCAAACTAGGCCTGCGTGCTTGTGCAGAATGCCGCAATGATTATCAGTGTTACTAATAAAGCAATGTATATAGTTCCAACACATTATATGAAAGTGTATACAGTGCAAACTATTGTGAAAACCTGTGTCAGGCATACTGAACAAAGGTTTTATAAATGATCCATAATGGTACATAGACTGTCATTAAAAATAAACAGTGAATGGAAGTGTGTGTATTGAATAGAGACACACAGATGAATTATAGGAATGAGCACAGGGAAAGAGGACAGGTGAAACATGTCAATGTACAGCAGATGAGGGCATGTCAATGAACATAGTTGTAGCAGGAACCTTAATCACATATCATCAGTATACAGTGAGGACTGCACAGTGAATGCAGATTATGTGACTGCCAAACAAGATGACATAATAATGGGGATTTCTTTGCGATATAAGCATCCTGATATGAATGATGGAAAGGACTTATATCAAGGATGTTCGATACAATAGGGGTTAGGTGCATATTGAGAAGCTGTGCAAAATGAGTTGTTTGAATATGACTGTAATGTCAGGAGAGGTCTCAGTCAAGTGGGACACATAGCTATAGGCTCATGGATAACAGCAAACAAAAGAATGTGCAATTGTGGATAATATCATAATAATACCACAGCAATCACGTGTTTCTGACATAACATATGTGATTGTGAGTGATCATATATGCTTCTGCATGAGCACACTTGTACAACGATTATGAGTTGTCAGCAATCTGTGAGGGGAATCAACCAGACCAACCTGACACTGTATCGAAATGGCTAAAAAACACTGGAAACATCAGCGCAAAGCATCATAGAAAATGAAGTTGATATCACATGGGATCCCCCATTACCAACAGTTCGAAAGATAGATGCTAAAGTGTCATGCGTAAAGAGAGACACAAAATCATAAAATATCAGGATCTGCAGGCAGGAACAAGAGCAATGTGAAAGAAAGATACCCAGACAGTTTCAATAGTAGTAGGAGCAATAAGTTTTATAAAAATGAATTTACAATCATATTTAGATATGTTACCAGTCCATATAACCCCATAAGAGTTGCAAAAGGAATCATTACTGGGCACATTGCGGGTGATGCGAAGAGCAATTTTGGCTGACATCAAAGATTGAAACAATACTAATTTCATGAACATTAATCATACTTTGACTTAGGAATGGGGTCCATTCCTGTCATGGTATTAGAAACCCAAAAGATTTGGAGTAATTAAAATAAAGTCATATACCACTTGGTCTGCTCATATGGGTGTGCTGTCTACTTTATCACTGGGTTGTGCATTTGCATTTCTAATGTAACAAATCCATCTATGGTTTTGTTTCATCTTATGTGTCTTCATCACTGTGGCAGCAATCTTTTGTGTGTGTTGATGCTGTCTGTATTATACTGATATCGCAGATGGATTCAATGATTGCACACAATCTTCAGTCGTCCAGGCAGCATTTTGGACATAGGATGTGTATGTCATTTTTGAGATCTCTGACTTAAATAATGGACAAGAAAGAGCCTAGCACACAGCCCTGAGGTAACGACCTGATCACTGGTCTCTAGATATAGTTCACTTCACATACTTCAACATATTTAGATGCCAAGTATGTGATTCAGTGATCTACCCACTTGGTGATAAAGGTGTTTATGACCACCTGTGACAGAGTTGCAGTAATACCTATGTGTGGATTTTTGCCAAAAACCTTGGCCTGGTCAAGTTCTGCAGGATGATAGTGTTGTCATCATGCATGTCGTTGTTGACCTTCTTGAGGAAATCTAACAGATGTAACAGACATGGATATAGCATGAACAAATCACACATGACTTTTACACACACACACAGCTGGGATATTTCCAGTGTATATTTAGAAAAATGTCCAAGATGACATTTTTGTTACTTCACAAATGAGGAAAGTTAGGATGTGTCTATACATGCATGCATTATGTACTATATCCCCCCACCAATTGGATATATGCATGTTGATGTACACCTTTCTATGGGAAGATATTCTGTGTGGATGCTTTGTTAAAGTATGGATCCAACCATGGCTGGTAGCTCCATGTTCTGATTCACGCTATAGGCAATCTGCAATGTTTTCATGGCCAATTGATTCTGTGTTATTAGCCATACAGAATGCACAGATGTGCTGCTCTCCTTATCATAGAAACTGAGTAAGATTTGCATGTATATTTTGGCTGATGGATAGTGGTGACAGTAGGGTACATATCAGACAAACAGTCAGTTAGTGGATTGTGTATTTACTCTGGTTGGGTACGTCTGGTGGCACCCACATGCACATCTGTGCTTAGTTGTGTATTCCACTTAACATTTCAATTGAATTTGAATACATGATTTGTGAAAAGATGTACACATATGGTCATTCATCACATTCCATAAAGTGGTACCATGCACATATGTACAACTTTAACAATGTCATGCACTCACATCAATTGCACAACATATGCCTGTATGTGTTTCATTAGTAAGCTGTGTTTGAGTAGCCTGATGCTAGATCAGGACACATTACAGATCAGTTGTTTGTGCCTCATGCAGAATATTTACTGACACAAATGCTAATATTCACACAATGGTGGTACCGACACCCTCAATAATCATTGCTGCTACTAACAATGAACTTCCCAAGGTTGCAATTGTATCAAAACATGTGATACATTGTTGTTTATATCAGAGATTAACAACATGTCTATGAGACAAGACTTATGTGACCATGTAATCAATATGAATTTACATTTATGTGTATCACAGAGCATTTAATGATGGTATGTAGACACTTGCACACTTATACCATACTGCAGTTGTCACTGTGATGGTGGAATGTAAAGTGTCTCGACGGTTGACCTGCTCCACTGCAACAACACATGTCCTAATATACCAACAATATACATACATGTGTATAATACTATGTCACTCACATCACTCAACAAGTACCGTTATAACTCTATCATAGTCCATGTTGACGTGAATTACTTGAGACGTACCTCTCTGGACTATATGAAGAGACACATGTCTGAACTCTCACATTATGTGTCCCAGGCAGGTATGACCTAGCCCTAAGCAGCATTTTATCTACACCCAGGATGATGCCACAATATAAAAAACAGGTGATGGACTGCAACAATTGGCTTAGCTTCTGGTGTCAATCCATGGGGTCCAGTATCTCTTAACTGGGATGACATGGTTGACAAGCTGTGCTGCTTTGCCAGAGATGGTCTATACCTGTGTCGTCTAGGCTGTTGGATACTGGCAAACGCACTTGCCTCCCTTATAGTGTCTCTTTAGGCAATGTCAAAACAACAAAAGTTCTAATCTAACAACATTCACTGGAGGCAAACACAAAGTTCTGCTGCTTAATGCTAGGAGTGTAAACATGAAGATGCATCAGAGGATATTGTCAGTCTGCTAGCTGACAGATTTTTCACAAACTTCAAGTACCTGGACCCACCAGCCATTGCCCAAAGCATACCTGACACCAGTATTTCTAGATATCAGGTCATATCTGTGCTCTCCAAGCCTAAGAGAATGGCCTCAGTCCTACCAGATAACATCCCAGGTTTCTTACTAAGCCATCTAAAACAGGACCTAGTGGACTCAATTAGCATCCTATTTAAAGATAGCCTGAGATCTGCCTTTGCTCCAGCAGAGTGGACAACAGCAGCAATAATCCCCTTACAGAAAAGGGGGTCATCAACCAACCCTGGGAGCTATAGTCCTATAAGTCTAACCAGTCTCATCTGCAAGACTATGGAAAGAATCATCATGGACCTTATCAACAAGGACATTGGTGACCCTCAAACTATAGATCCAACCCAATTTGGCTTTGTTAATGGTAGTTCATGCTTATTAAACCTAGTGGACTTCTTTGAGAAAGTCACCAAAGCCCTGGATGAAGGTAAGACAATGAATACCACCTACCTTTATCTGGCCAATGGTTTTGAAATAATCTCCCACTCCGGTATCATTGATAAACTCTCCCAGATGGGGATTATGACCATCCATCGAGTTCCATGTGATATGACAGAAGTAAACAGGATAAATGACTGTGCAGCTAAATTAATAACAGATATAATTTTACTACAAGAATACAGGGTAGTAAGTGAAAGGAAGGGGAGAAATTGAATGCCATCATGGAAGTATCAAATAGAGAAAACTATAAAGCAATTAAGACAAGAAGTGTCATTGTTAGAAAAATATAGAACAGGGAACAGATCAACAAAAATACTCAAAAAGATAGATGTGATAAAAGCAGAGTGCAATATTATAACATATCAGGATCTATCTTGTACTATTTCAAATAAATAAAAATCTCAGCACAGGCAGAAAAACTTAGAAGATGTACAGATAAATATAAAAGAAAAGTACAAAATAAGCAATTTATTGATGACCATGTAAAATTCTATAGAGAATTGGGAAACAAGGCAAAAGGAATTGAAATACCACCCAAAAAAGAAGAAATAGATACATTTTGGAGAAATATCTATAAAGATCCTGTGGAACATAACAAAGATCCTAAATGGATAGAAGAAGTAAAAGGAAGAATAAGAATTTCAAAGTTATAGGATATGAAATGGGATAAAGTAATGGCCAGAGAGATCGAGATAACGTTAAGAAAAGACTCCAACTAGAAAACTCCAGGCCCAGATAGAGTACATAATGTCTGGCTAAAAGTGTTAACATCTTTGCATCAAATTTTAGCCATGAGTAGGAATTATTTATCTTTATATGCACACCCCAAACAGACACAAACCTGGTTAACAAGAAAAACAATGCTCCTACTTAAAAGTGAAACTGCAAGTTATCTTAAAAATTATAGACCAAAAACCTGCCTTCCAATGACATATAAACTCTATACCGGAATTGATGCTGACAGAGTTATAATAATTTAGAAGAAAATTTGATTATGGCAATAGAACAAAAGGGTAATAAAAGAAAGTCATATGAAACGACCATCTGTTGCTAAATAAAGTCATAATGGTGAACTGCAAAAAAGGGAAGAATCGAAGCATGGCTAGGCTGACTACAAAAAAAAAAATTGATAGTATCCCACATTCATGGATAAAAGAGTGCTTAAAAAGGTATAAGACACACCCCTACACTGATCGACTATATTACAGTGACCACAAAACAGTGGCAGACCACTTTGCAATTAAGCCATGATAAAGAGCAAATTATTATTAAAGGGATAATATTTCAAAGGGGGGTGTTTCAGCATGACTCCCTCTCACCACTGTTATTCTGCCCTGCCCTTAACCCATTAAGCTGTGTACTAAACAGATTATGCTATGGATATAATGTAGCCTCTATAAAACAACAAAGTGTAAAGACCTCTCATCTTCTCTTTGTTTATGATTTAAAATTGTATAATTCATCAGATGAGGAACTGAAAGCACAAGTGCAAGTCATCAAAACTTTTTCAGATGATATAAGAATGTTATTTGGTCTTGATAAATGTGCAAAAGCAACCTTTAAATCAGGAAAACTGCAACACCACAAAAATATCAGTTTGGGACAAGAATGTAATATAAAAGAACTTGAGCAAGAGGGAGTGTATAAATATTTGGGAATTGATGAAGAATAAACAATAAAAGACAAAAAAATGAAAATAAAACTTAGTAAGGAATATTTTAGAAGACTTTGAATTAATCCTGAAAACAGCATTGACGTCTAGGAACAAAATTCAAGCTATAAACCAATTTGCTCATCCTGTCTTAACTTACAGTTTTGTAGTGATTGACTGGCCCCAAAACTTGTTGGATAGATTAGACAGGAAAACAAGAAAAATGATTCATGCTCACCAAATTATTTATAAAATCCAATGCTTATCAAGATTATATATTCCCCATTCTGAAGAAGGTATGGGCCTCCTTGAAATTGATTATATGTATAGGCCTGCAGTTGTGGGACTGCACACATATCTGCTGACCTCACAAGACTCAAACATAGGGAAACTTCCCTACTTAGTCTAGCAGAAGTATATTGCCATGAAGCAGGAATAGAAATCAAACCAGAAGTAGATAACAAGCAGGTAGTAACTGAATGTGCCAAAAAACAAAAGAAAGAATATAAGGTGAAGGATCAGACAAGAAAGCAAGAAATGAGGAAAATGGATAAATATAGTTGCAAGTATAGAAAACTTCTGGAAGATACTCGTATTGATCTGTATTGAATGTGGAAATGGTTAAGGAGAGGCAAATTCAAACCAAAAGATGAAATGTTAATATTGGTGGCCCAAGACAATGGGCTACATACACATTGGTTTACAAAGTCCATTGAATATGTAAGAGAAACAGACAAATATAGGTTTTGTAAAAAAGAATTGGAAACAATCACGCACCTTGTTGCTTGTTGTGACATACTAATAATGTGGCAAGACTGTTGCACTGGGGATTGTGCAAACATTATAATACTGAAGTAGCTGAAAAAGAATAGAAACATGAGCCACAAGGCATCATAGAAAATGATGAAGTCTACATTACATGGGATCACCAATTACCAACAATTCAAAAGATAAATGCAAGAAAACCAGACATAGTGGTCCAACAAAACAAGACAAAAGTAACATTGATCATTGAAATGGTTACACCCAATGACTGCAGTGTCTTGCATATAGAGAGATACAAAGTCATAAAGTATCAAGATTTGTAGGCAGGAATAAGAGCAATGTGGAAGAAAGATACCTAGACAGTTCCAATAGTAGTAGAAGCAATTGGTCCTATAAAAAAAGAATCTACAATCACATTTAGACGTGTTACCAAGAAATGCAACTCTGTACAAATTACATAAGGAGTCATTACTGGGCACATTGTGGGTGCTGTGAAGAGCAGTTATGGCTGATATGAAAGACTGAAACAATACTAATTTCATGAACTTTAATTGTACTTTGACTTAGGAATGGGGTCCAGTACCATCATGGTATGAGAAACTCGAAAGACTTGGAGAAATTTAAAAAAATGGGGGTTAACCCTTAAATCACAAGATGGTTAGACAATTGGCTCACTTACAGAAAACATACTGTCAAAGTTGGTGACTCAATCTCTACCAGTGGTGTACCACAAAGATCTGTGCTGGTTCCTTTACTGTTCAGAATCTATTTCTCGGAAGTCCAGGATAAATTACAGAGCCTTTGACTTAGCAATTTTGCTGATGATTGCAACTTGGATGCAATCATCGAGTCCCTCAAAAATGTTAACAGGAGGGGCTAACACAGACAAATGGCTGGTACCCAAGCTACATGGTCTAAAACTATATACAACAAAATGCCATTATTATTGCCTTTTGCAAAAGGGAATTCCCAACTAATTACAGTATTGACAACACCCCCCTTAAGCTCAAACCCAGTGGCATGAGACCTGGGAACACAGTTAGATGACAATCTGAACTTTGACCACAATGTTATCACAATGGCAGGCAAAACCTTTTACATTGTGCACTTCATATGTCAGGGCATCACATCTAGGTCTGAGGATGTTATAACACCACTGTACTCAACACTCAGACCTCTAATAGAATACAGTGATCACTTTTTCACATACCTTACCTGGCACCTGCAGCTGCTGGATAGACCACAGGTGTTTCTCAACAAGAAAACAGGACCTACACACCATGCCATGAATTACATGGATAGACTGAAAGCACTGTCACTGTACTCTGTATATTGTATATATATTGGTTGCTGAATGGTGACTTACACCTGGCCTACAGGCCAGTCTTTGACCTTTTCCTGACAGAAATGCTGCACATCTGCAAATCTAATGCGACAACAGACATTGGCTCTTGGGATCTTAACCTATCCTTTGACATTTACAGAACATGCTTGAGAGACAGCTATAGAGCTATATAGTCTGCTGAGAGGAAGACAGCAATAACAGTATCCCGCATGCTGGTGTAAAATGCTCTCTCTAATGTCAACCAAGAGAAGAAATACAAACACGCACACATGCACACATACACACAAACACACACACACACACACACACACACACACACACACACACACACACACACACACAGACACACACACAGACACACACACACACACACACACACACACACACACACACACACACACACACACACACTTATAAGTGATGGCATCAGCAGTGTCTGATGATGAAAAGATGGTAATAGCAGTGTCTCACATGCTGATGTAAAATGCTTACCCTAATGTCAACCAAGTAGAAAAACACACACACCAGTGACTGTCATGAGAATACAATTTTTATTTATCTAATACACTGACTAGAGACCACCCCATTTAACGCAAGTGTCACAGCACAAGTCTGACTTGGAGAGTGTCAAATAACACTTTATAATTGATGACATCAACAGTGTTTGGTGAGGAGAAAATAGTAATAGCATTGTCCCACATGCTGGTGTAAAATGCTATCTATAATGTCAAGCAAGTGAAGAAACACACACAAAGTTGACAGCAGTGAGATTAGAACCACAACTTATCTATGTACACAGACTATATAACTCAGTGCATGACATAAATGCCACATCACAAGTCTGACTTTTGAAAGGCTGTAGGACAATTTATAGTGGATTACATCATCATCATCATCACTGGATGCGCAAAATATTGTGAGGCCTGAATGAAATGGATGTGTAGGCCTGTACAACTGTCAAAATATTGGTATTCAATGGGATTGTAGTGATGACTGTAGGATACACAGTTATGCTCTTCTGACTAGACAGACACACACATACACACTAATTGACTGCAGTAAGATTAGAGCCCCTACCTAACTAAGTATGCAGACTAGAGAACTCAGTACTTAACTCAAGCACCATAGTACAAGTCTAATTTTTACAACACTGCAGGACAATTTATTACAAATGACATCAACATTGGGTGTTTGAGAGAAGATGTTGGGAAGCCTATCTGAAATGGATAGTTAGCCATGTACAACTGTCAAGATATTAAAGATCTGCATGTTACCACACTGATGAGTGTGCAAAGTGTAGCATTTGCTGTTATGTTTCCAATGTGTAGGTATACCTTAAAAAGACACATTTTCAAGCTATTTGCAAACAGCTGTCCACATTACTACAAGTATTGGAAAATCTAAATGTGTATTGTCACTATAAACATGTGCATGGAATATAAGAAAGCATTTGTTATTTATTTCTGTAGTGTAGTTGATATATTTATGAACAAGTACTGAGAGACTGCGTTTGAAGTGCATGGGTGTAGGCAACAGATTGCTGCAGTGTAATGATGCATTCTTTTTTTAAAAAGTGCCTTCCCTTTGTTCATGGTTTTATATGCACCTTCATGGCATGAAGACGCAATGGACAGTAAACATAAGGAATATAAGCTATTGTGTACTTTCCATAGTGCAAAACCAAGCAGCAGGTTTCCACGATCGATAGCAAAGTGTTTGTGCATGCAAGGCACACATTTCTACTGCTTTCCCTGTTTGTACATAGATAAGGAGTGAGGAAACATGAACCTCTGCCTCATTTAAATGACATAAAGTCACCATGATTTAAGATCTGATGTCCAAGCACTTCTAAACCAGCTTTAAAATCACATATTTCCTTGTCATAAAAGTTAATTAATGTTGTCAAAAACTCGAACCCTTGCTTGTCAAATAGTAGGAGCAGTTCAGAATGAAAAATAGAATTTTCAACTAAACCCATCGGAAAACGCCACTGGCGTAGTCCTTTGGGAATAATATGTTTATCAATGCACTCCTGCAGGTAAGCGACCTCAAGTTGTAGCTTCCTGCACTTATACAGTTTATAGTCAAATTCATTAATTAAAATGGACAATGAACTCACCAGAGGATCATCCTGGTCAAGGTTCACAGGATTTTCAGCGTCAAAAAAATGATTATTGCCCAAAAATGAAGCCATAGTTGGAAAACAGCAATCCAAGGACATTCCTGGATTATTAGTCATCCCGTTCTGGTGCGGTTGTAAAGCTCCTGACCCAGAAGCTATCCCGGCTAACCTAGTAGAGTGCACAGTCAAAGGCTGAGGCTGTGTAACAGCTAACAGTTCAGTCGGTGATGCGTTGAGCCTGGTTGAAGTTGCATCATTTATAGGTTGATGCACTCCAATTCTGTTGTGTTCAGCAGCTGCATTGGAAAGAGGTAGTGCCAAATTAAGTGAGGCTTGGCTCGAATGCTGTAAAGGTGCGTTAGTAACAAAGGATGCATTCACTCTCTGTGTAAGGGCATCAACTCACCCTACTAGCACCTGAATAAGAGCAAAAAGGCTTCAATGGCCATCAATCCATATTCTTTTGTAATCACTGTGAACAAACTGTTTATATCCAAGGTTACTAACAAATAATCTGTACAGTCAGCATTGGGACCTAAATGACTGTACAAAGATTGCAAAAATAAGCTGTGTCCTTTAATATTCTGGGTACAGAAACCAAACACTTTCTTAGATGAGCCTCTACCATATAGAAGGGGTACCTGTTATTTAATCAACCATCCTAAATGTCAAGTATTGGAAGTTCGAATGGGGAAGTTCGAAAAATTGAAATGTCGAAGCCACAGAAATTTGAATTCTTTCCCATGGAAAAAATTTGGTTGGCTGTTTCCATGGCTTCAACATTTTCTGTATTGTGGTGCAAAATTTACAGATCGGGATAAGGTAAGTATGTGAGTGTGACGGACGTTGGGGTTAGGGTGCGGGTAAGGTAAGTGTGTGAAAGTGACGGACATTAGGATTAGGGCAAGGGTAAAGTAAGTGTGCAATAGTGACATACTTTAGGGTTAGGGCATGGGTAAGATAAGTGTGCGATAGTGACAGAGCTCGGGTTAGGGCGCTGGTAGGGTAAGTGTGCGATAGTGACAGACCTTAGGGTTAGGGCTTGGCATAAGGTAAGTGCATAGATAGTTGTGTATATAAGGTGTAGTGTAGGTTTATTAGGTTTCTAGTGTGCTTGTGTTATGTGTGTGTTTTTCAGAACAGCAAATTTTTTCCCTGGGAAAAAATTTGCATTTCTGAGGTTGAATTGTTGTCATTTTTCGAACTTCCAAGTTCGAACATATGGTGTTCAAAATTTTGGAAATTCGATTATATGACATAGACCCTATAGAAGCATGTTCAGTAGCCCACCTCCTTCGAGATACAATTGGACATAATGGTGGGTTCCTGGGATCTTTATGTATTTTCAGTAAAGCTTTGAACAGTGGAACAACAGGATTTTCAATCAATATAAACTTAAAAGTGCCTTCATTCATATGGTTGCTTAACCTTAAGTTGGAAAACTCATGCTTAACTTTACCAGTAATCCTACTGATATCAACTGCTGTTAAATGTTGATAAGTATTTGAGTCCCTTAACAACATGAGAATGCTATTATGATAGAATTCATTGTTCATGACTACAACCACCCCTCCCTTGTCAGCAGGTTTTATTATGATATTCTTATTCTCTATAAGAGTCCTTAATGCTTGACATTGCTCCCAGTTCATGTTACGAAAAACATGCTTGTTTTTTGTGTTCAAAAACTTAAAAATATCTTCTTCACAGGTTTTTATATAAAAGTTTCAACCACTTGACTGGTAGAGTTCTGCTGCATACATACCCCTTGCTTTCCTCAGTCTCTCTAGATGCTCAGCATTTGCCTATCTATTTGCCATAAGCACTGTGTTGGTTGTGGAATAAAGAGAAGATAAGAAGATAAGAACATTATGCATGCCAGTCTTGCTTATATTCAGCTTTCTAGCTACTATAAATTTTCTTTGTTAGTATACCTACACAAGTGTCAGATGTCAGCAGTCCTGAACTCACCTCAACACTGGTTGAATGTATCCCTCTTGTGCCTTTTCAGGTCATTAAAGTGATGCCTACACTGTTCTCCAGTGCATGAATGCCAATTTCACTGGAGACAGAATTGAAAAGACTATTCCAAGCCTTAGACTTGTACTGGCAACCAGTATAGTCCTCCTGCAAATGCCTTTGACTGTGGTGCTTTACAAGTAGTCCACTGAAGATTCTGGACTTCTCAACATTCCACCTCTGTGACTTAAATTGGGCATGTTCCCTTCTACCACCAGACATGCCCAACCAGGGAAAACAGAAATAGTTAAGAATGATTTCCCGCCAATTGTTATTGTGTTTACTGGTAGTTTGCAAACCCGAGCAACAATGCCAGCTGCATTTGTATGACATGAAGTGGAGAGCACAGTGCCAAACAGAGAGGAAAGCAGTTTTTGAATCTGGAAACTTAACCTGACACTTGGCATTAGTTTGAGAGTTGTTTGCTGCTGGAACTGTTAGGTGATTTCATTTTGCAGACATGTACTGTGAGCATAAATTTTATAACCTGACACAATTTTTTGAAGGCTTTACACACTGATAAGAATAATTTTTACAATGTGAGATTCAAACCTATGCATAAAAGAAAAAAACATTTCTAACACAGCGGTGACTTTTCATCCTTGCCATAGAAGAAGTGCATCTCAGATATACTCATCATTTACATATAAATACACATGACAGACTGAGGGGTTAACCATGCATGTATGTGACCTGACAAGGTCCTGGTTTACACATCCCTGTGCATATGACTATTATTGAAGTTTGAAGACCATCCAAGGCCAGAGAACACAATTATGATTACAGAAACATATTAATCAGTATACCCTCACTCACAAAAATAATTCATATATTCTTCTTCTTTCAGCTTTTCTCAGTTAGAGGTTACCACAGCAGATCACCTGCCTGCCTATGATTGGCAGTGGAGTTTTACAGTGTTGAGTTGCCATACCGGCACCCAACCTTCCGCAGAAGGCACACACACGCACACACTCACACCTAGGGCCAATTTAGAGTGTCCAATCCACCTACTTTGGGATGTGGGAGGAAACTGGAGCACCCAGAGGAAACCCACATGACCACAGGGAGGACATGCAGACTCCACACAGAAGGCACACCAGCCAAGGAGTGAACCGGAAAACCTCTTGCTTTGAGGTGGCAACGCTAACCACTGCAACACTGCGGCTGCCCTAATTAAGTGTACAGCCCTTAATATGAATTTTAATATAAAGTAAAATGTAACAACAGTAAAAAATCTTTGAAATGTGCTTTATAGAACCTAGGATAATCTGTATTGCACCCCTTAACTTATACCTGCTGCCAAAGGAATAGTTAAAAAAACTGTTGGATATTTTCATACTCATTATTAACTCCTGTGCTTTAATTGCCTCACAATGCCACTTCTCATGTTTGTGTGGTGCCTAACATATTTGATAGAATGTATCTATTTTGATATTGTCTACTGTCTGCTTCCTCTCTGCAGGTATTCTAGACCTGCAGGTGTTGGTGAGGTTGGTAACCACCTCACAATGACACTTAAGTGTGTTTGCATGATGGAAAGCAAAAAATGCAACAGTGTATCCTTTCTGAAATAGAAAATGGCTGCATCCTGTCTGCAGGTGTTCTGTCTGCTATGTGTGTGGGCCATTACTCCAGGTTTGCACAACTGTAAGTGATTTGCAAACATGAGAAGCAAATGTAAACTTTATTTATCTGTGTCAGTAGTATTTCTTTGGTTTCATCCTTAAAAGACAGATGTGAGACTTGAACCATGACCTATAGATAGTATATAATGTGTGGATCACCATGTTTAGCAGATGTCTTATACATACACATGATTCACAGGGGTAGTTTATGTATTGGTTATCAAAGAAGTATGTTACATGACATTTATAGTATGTATCCATTTCCCCTTGTTTGTGCTAAAAATACTATATAAAGTAAACATCACTACAAAATAAAATTATACATGAAAGATTTTTACACAGCTCAGGATTTAAACACTCTCACCAATGAACCTACAAAACACAGTAAGGGTGTCTTATCCCCTATTTGCCACATAAATAGCTTTACAGTAGGAATGCAAACCACTGTGCATACAAGCAAGTCCAAAATCATCCACAGTATTAACAAGACACATGGCACTTGTACACTTCTGAGTTGTTTGTGTACATGTTAATTTTAGATGTAGTGCAATTAGCGATCACACAACCATTTTATGAGTATTGTTTGCAGAAATGGTGGTCTGTCTTATCTTTATATGGTGTTCATGCTTCTCTTATCTGAACAGTAATCTGAGATACGTAGTCTGTAAGGCTTTACATCATTGTCCTTAAAATATGTGAGAATATTAAACAGAAATAATATACAGTTTTCAAATAACTCAGGGGAGGTTGGATATTACTGAACAGAAACTGTGAAATGTGTGCTGCTTACTAACATTTAAAACCTTGATGCAATTACTTCAATTCTTTGTAAGTGTAAACTGGCTGACACAGCCACTGGAGGTAAGGGAGTATGAATTGTTGTTTTGCTTTCCTTCTCCCTATGAGTAATCATTCACAGTTGGAATCCATTAGCAACAAACACTGAGGGAATGCCTGCACTATCTTTATATCTGATACACAGAGCTGAGAATTTGTGATTCAGCAATTATAATGAGTTCATACATCATTTGCGTCTTCACTGTGCTTACATGCCTGAATCTACACTATAAAAAGTAAACTGTTTAGCTAGAGAACCTGAAGGTAAGGATACCACAGAAAAAGATTGCTATTATTTTGGTTGTATCTTCAAATAAGACTACTGATCATGCTAAGGTATAATTATATTTTTTTAGTTATATACTGGATTTGCTCACATCACTATGAAAAACAATATATATATATATATATATATATATATATATATATATATATATATATATACACACACACACACATGCATTAGCAAATGTTACTTTTATCTGTATGCCCTTCTTAGAAGTATACTGATGGTATAGTATTTTTGTCAAGACATTTTACCTTTTTAGATGCACAACCTTATTAACGTTAATCACAATGTTAATGTTACAGTGGTTTCTCTTTATGCTCTTGTTATTTCAGTGAAATGTAAATGTCCTATATTGTGAATGACACAGAGGTGTTAGCCTTCTAGGATGGTCCATAGACACCACTAGTGGAGTTCTGGCCACAGGTAGAGGTGAACAGCAATTGCATAAAATGAATGTTCTGTGGTAAATGTGTACACATGTTTTTGGAGCAGTTTGTTTGATAGCACTTATAACAATCCACTGATGCTTTATTCCTTTGTTTTTGTACAAAAATTGTACTCTAGGATTTCTTTTTTTTATTATTTTTATTGTCTGCAGTGTACAATTATGTAAGTAAGTTAAGAGTTGGTAGATTTTTTTTTTGAAGAACATGAGGTAACAGGTTTCATTACTTCTGTAAAATGCTCCATGGTATGAAATGGGAGACTAAAGGAAATGGTTTTGTTGCCTTAAGGAGTCTTTAAACATGACTACACTGCTTTCCTTAACTTCACATGTAAACATTTGAATAAGGAAGAAAAATGTTTTTTAGTTAAGACTTTGCTAACCATGTCTATCTAGGTGAGAATATTTTAATTATGTTACTTTTTGTATCATTAATATTAGTGATTGGTTCCGCTCAGTTTGTCCTTGCTCTTAGTTGAGGTTGCAGAGGTCCTGTAGTGTGTCTCTATCTACCCTGCAGCACATTTTAATTTCCACCTCATGCAGATTATGAAAAGTTAAATGTGGTCTAAACACCCTTCTCCTTTTTGGCCATGGTCTATTAGCAGCAGCAGCAACATAGACATGGGCCAACTGCACATGCACATGAATAAGGGCAACAGCAGCCCTTAACATTCTTGCTGTGTAGCCTAGTTTCCATGACTGTATTCCAATAGGTTTTGGAATTCACAGGGAAAGTCAGCACTGAGTCTACAAAGTTGCTTTATAGCTTGTTGAATGGCTCCTCCATTCTGGATTGGTTGATTAGCATACAGTTCAGCTGCTTGTGTTGTACTTAGCATGTCACAATGTTTACAGTGTTTGCACAGCTCTACAAGGAATGTACATCCACTTACTGAGTACAAGATGGTGCACTATCATGTGTGCATCATGCCATGATGTGCACATGGTTGTAGCAGCCCATGTAGGGTTTATTGAACCTGCACCTAACATCTTTAATAAATTTCTCAAATTTACAGTCTCTTATATCTTGCCAGTTACATTTTAGGATTGTACACAAATATTCAAGTTTAGTATTAGGAATAAATAGGTTCCCATTTAATAAAAGAACTCTAGATTTGTTATCATTAAAATCATAACTAATACTAGTTTGAATTAATTTATTGTTTATTCACTTTATCCACATTATTTGCCTGCTAGCACTAAGGTAGCTGTTAATCTTGTAGAAGGTGTTAGCAGTGTTATTTGGCTTTCTGCCTTTTCATGTTACATTGTAGTGGAGTGCTTGTCTTTTCTGTTTGCACTGGTTTTAATCAATGTATCTCACCAGAAGAAAAAGTAAAATTTTAATAAAATTAACTATGCAAGTCTTCCTAAAGGTAGAGAATTAGGATGCTAAAGTTGAAACTAAAGCTGATGCTGGAAATTACTAACTCAAAAAAGTTCTGGCTAATTCTATTAAAATAACTGTTTACCTGGTAGGAAACATTAACACTGTTAGAACCTTTTTTTTTCATTTCATCTACTTATATCAAGGTTATTAGAAAGGGAATACTGGGTAAACCAGTCTGTGTTTGTTTTTAAATTTAATTTTTAAACTTCCATTGTAGTTATTTATTTATTCATTTTATTTTATTTTTGCTGTATGTTATGTTGAGGGACAGTAGCTTTCAACCTCTCTGCTCTAGGAGATTACAAACATTATCAAGGATAAAGACCTTACACCAGGGATATTTTTTAAATATTAACAGTACAAACCACAAAACTCTACAGAACAAAATGACATAAATTAAAATGCAATTTCTGTGCTAAAGGCAAAACAGTATTGTTTTATATTATTTTGTGTCCTCACTTGAGCCTCTTTCAGGGTTTTGAGATGCTATCTTTTGTTTTTTTCTTTTATTTTTGCTATTTTCCAAGCATTTTCTGAAGATTTAGTGGAATAGCTTTATTGACCAGTCAGAAACCTCATTTCCATAAAGCATAATAAAATGAGCAGGATGTTGCATGATTAAAAAGCAAAATAGTGATGTTTTAAATTACTTTGTGTCCTCCCTCATCCCTTTTCCATAAAATGATACAATATCTTTTTTTCTCTTATCTTTGCTATTTCTTCAACATTTCCTGGTGGTTTAATGGACTCATTTTATTTTTGTGACATGTATCTAGTTTTAGGTGTATGCCAGTGTTCTGATAAATAACAGTCTCAATACACATTGTTTTTGTACATTTTGCATTTGTTTTTCACCTAAATTGGGCACTTAGTAGAAGTGTATATTGAAATATTCAGTGATGGGCAGTTTTAATACATTTGCATTTGAAGATTAAATTAAACACAAGTTTCTTTCAAAATGCCCTAATTGTAAGGCTTATCTAAAAACAAAATAACTTGTTTGAGCAAGCTTAATGTTTTCAAATTGCTTAAAACTGCATTAGCTATGCTAATTCTAGATGGCAAAATGATGGCTCTCATTATTCGGTATAAATGATTTTGAAACTACTCTACTTACTATATTAACATGTATAAATGCATGGAAAGAAGATGTACTTGACATAGTTTCTAAAAATTCCTACTCTGATATTATAAATAACTACATAGCCCT
The DNA here is from genome assembly GCF_019279795.1 of Protopterus annectens. Lineage (NCBI taxonomy): Eukaryota > Metazoa > Chordata > Ceratodontiformes > Protopteridae > Protopterus > Protopterus annectens. The sequence continues at coordinate 185,291,268 of NC_056736.1, read as the reverse complement.
GAACATAAATATGGGTGACTCTGTAACTAATTACTCTGAATCCTATATGACTGCAAGTAAAGAGAAATTTAACCCTTGAAGAAAAAACAATATCTCCAAACTCTCAGACTCAAATAAAATCATCTTATCAGGGTCAGTAACACCTGCACAATTAAAAAAAGAAAGGGGTCTTCAATTATGGGAGGAAGAAATAAGGAGACATGATAAAACTTGTGACAATAAATTCTTATAGCCTGCTGAAGAACCCAACACCAGTAACATAGATCTGCCAAGACCCAAGAGGGTGACTTACAATGCTTGCATAATACAGCTGACACTGATCATGAGGTAACTAATGAAACAGTTCAAGACAAAAGAAGAGGAGGTTTGTCTCAGTTCTCACTAATTCCTGTCCCAGCACTGTTCCATGAGGTTATGATAGTAAAGAAAGCTGCAGTAAAGGATGCATATAATGAGCTTGCTCAGTCTCCAAAAAAAATCATTCAGTTTGGTTGACAGAAAATTAAAAAGAACAGTATTAAGAGACTTAATTTGTCCACACACTAAATTATGTAATAATTTGGCTTTCTATGAAGTCACTAAAACTTAAAATCACCACCTCAGCATAATCCTCTGTCTGTTGAAAGCCCTCATTTAACTGGCAAAAACAGTGACTTTTTAATGAGCTACTACTTGGATACATTAGGTACTAAGTTAATGACCTAGACGTTACACATGCAGACATCAGAGATGGAGTCTTGATACTGCTGATTCTATGTTGAAGCCTGCAAGATGTAAATTAAGGAGTGTTAACAGACTCAGAATAGCATATTCTTCATTGCCAGGTATGAAATTAGTTGATGCCTCTCACTTGTTAAATATGATCCTACAAGGGAATATGGGTTAATCTTCATGTATCATTCACTGTGGAAGCAATGATCTTAACTATTCCCCACTGAATTATATGAAAAACACTGTACTTGACATTTTAGATATCTTAGAAAACAGAAAGAAAGCAGTAGTATTTTGGGAAATTATTCGATCATAAAGATGGAGTGAATACAAGCATAGGGAAGCTTTCCTGTTTTACTCCTGGCTAAACCAACTATGCGATGTATACTCTGGGACTTGTAACTTACTTGGAAGACTTCATTCATGACAGCCACATGTACATGTCAAACAATCTCTACCTATGTCATTATGGCAGTTTCTTCATAGGAAACAAAATTTCAGTATATTTTAAACATTTCTAGATTACACTCTCTCACAGGAAGGTATATAGGAAGAAACTATTTACTTAATGACAATAAGGCAGTTTATTACTGTAATGTCTGTAATATCTGTAAAAAAAGGTCAAAAACTGGCATATACAATTCTTTAGGGTAAAATTCAAATAGTGGTTATTATTGAAACATAGAATTCTTGAAATGTTACATTCCTCTATTACAATAAAGTCTGTTTTCTAAAGTTGGGTAAGAATGGAGGGTGTGTTACTTTTAGCCTTTAAAAATTTAAGATTCAACATTTTTTAAGTTAACACTCAGCCTGAAACCATTTGTAAATACTTCCATGAGAGACAGTATGAGAATAACACATGCTTACAAAAAACCTTCATTGAACACATCTATTCAATGCGACTATGTTAGTCACCGACAAAGTTATATAACTCACAAATGTGTGACTTTGATAGATGATATGAGCATCCACAGATAAATTGGAATCTCTAGTCCTAGTATAGGAATATTGAACAGGGATTTTTTTTTTTTTAGACATTGTCTCATTTCATAATCTTACACAAATTATATACAAACCTACTTGGGCAAATGGAGTTTTTGTCTTATTGTTAATATAACTGACCATGTTTCAAGTTAAATTGTTGCTCAGCCATTAAGAAATTTGGGCCATTACTTAATAATGTTCAGAAATCTACAGGACTCAATTAATGTAACTCACTAGGAAAAAAGAAGTTCAGCTTTAATAAAACTAACTATGCAAATATTGTAGAGAATTGAGAGCTAAAGTTGAAAACAAAGTTGATGCAGGATATCAACTATTTGAAAAAAAATAAATTCTACAGAAATAGCATCTTTTTTTAAATAAACCTAAAGTTAAAACACATAATTTTCATTTTTTAATGCAAGACAAATTTATGTAAAATTTATAAGAAATAGAAATATTACTTTAAACATACAAGAAGGACTGGACAGCCTGGAAATGCACTTAAGCAAAATAGCAAGAAAATTAAAGGTAACATTTCAATAAGAAAAAAAATATTTTTGAGGCAAAATTAGTGACTAACAATGTAAATAAGAATATATTTATAAATGTGTCTATTTTTACACCAAATAATGGGACTTACAATGATGAAATTATTATTGATTTTCGAAACATTTAAATTCCTACTTCTCAAAATCAGTGAATACAGCTTCATATACTGTCACTAAGCCTTCATCTGAACCCATTGACTCAACAATCTGCCCTACCACACCTGAAAAACTGCTGATCAAGTCAATAAAATGGATATGTTCTACCCAATCTTTAGGTCCTGACAATTTTCCAGCAATTCCTCTAAGACTTCAGATCGAGCCATGTCCCATCTTACACATTTTTAGCATAGTACTGATATATTCTACTTTTCCTGACCATTGGAAGAATTCATTTTAATACACCAATTCTCTAAATGTGTAGCAAGTTGGAAATGTATAATTATTGTCCATTCATTCTGTCATCTTTGATCTGCAAAATGCTATGAGATATGCTTACTGAATCCTCTGCTATATCCTAAAAAACATTCAGGCGTACACTATATATACCAACATGATTTCACTGTAGATGAGTACACCACTACCTAATTAATGGAATTTTATGCTGAAGTTAACTATGTAATTGACCAGGGCTTATATGCAGGGGCCATGTACATAGATCTAGCCAAAGCATTTGGCCATCTTTTGCATTCCACAATGCTTTAAGTGTTACAGGAAGGTAGGACTCAGTGTGATTCAGTTCAAGACACTCTCTGAATATTTGCCTGTAGTAACAGATTTACTAGGGGCACTTTCCTGTAGCCATTTCTATTCAACCTGTACTTTCTACTAGCCCAGTCAACAGATATGGTTGGTATGCCAAGTATGTTTATGACTATAAAATAGGGTAGATCATTACTTCTGAAAAAGTTATATTAAACTTTAATAAAACCTTAAATTATTCACTAATTGAGCAAAAGTAATTAGTCTTCAATTTAGTCATACCAAATGTCAGCTAACGTACTTCTGCAAATCTCAAATAAAAAAAAAACATTAATAGTAGATAATCAAACTGTTGAAGATGCATCTTCACAGAGGGATATTGGTATTCATATGTACTCAGACTTCTCATTCATCATACATGAAAACATGCTTAACTCAATTGGGATTATTGTTTAAATATACAGGATGGAGGAATCAATCAATCCGTGTTACATTTGGTTGCAGAATATAGCAATACATTTTTTACTTTTATTTAATTATCCTTTGCTGAACAGGTTAGTCTCACTAGGCTAGTAGCCCATTTTCACGGGATAGCTGAGGTGGTATTAATACTACAGGAGGGTATTTGGCCAGGGCATCAATGAACTTCTCATAATCCTTTTACATATGGAGACACTTTTCATGGTGGCAATTCCTATCTTCTGGTCTGGGCACAAAGGAGGCTTGGGCAACAGGGAGGAAACAGAGGATGAGGAGATCAGATACGTGTGCAGTAATACAAAATGCAAATCCTCAAAAATGAGGATGGTATGGCAGTGTTTGTGTCAGAAGTAAAAGCCAAGAAGGGGCAGGCAGGAGAGCCTGAAGATGAAGGTGTGGAGAAAGCAGTCATTCAAAAGGAGAATGCAGCAGAATTAGTGATGAATTCAGTAGAAATTTTTCAGGAGACCCTCTTCAGAGATGAGGTGTCGGTGCAGGAATGTGTTTTTATAGCCCCCCATATAGGAGGGTTGCTGTTGGATGTACTATTTGACTTATTTAATACAAGTGAGACCGATATTGGTAAAAATGTGTCAAGGGGAGACCTAATTGAAAAAATACAACAGGAGAAAAAGACGGTTATGAAAGGTAAATCATATGCAAAGGTGTATTCAGGATCCAAGAAAAAGAATGAAGAAGCAACAGGTGTACAAAAAGACTTTTTACTGTATGCATCAAAACAACAAATAAGACACTGAACTGGACAGATATAAGGTATGGGATGAAGGAATTTCACCATGTGAATTAAAGCAAGTGAGGTAACAGCTTTTATACATATCAAAAAGGAACATTTTCTGACATTAATTTTGAGACTGGTCAAACAATGGAAACGCTCTTTGAAGAATATGAGAAGAAGGAGAATAGTATGCCATGGAATTTGTATGTATTTAAAAGATCTTATAGAGAGATGAAGAAAAAAAACTATATACAGTTTAGGACTGAAGCAAAGAGCCATTAAAAGGACATTTATTGAAGTTATGTAAAATGTATTAGATATCTCAAAAGTGTGTTAAAATAGAGGTTTATGGACTGGGGTGTGAGATTGTAATGTGATTTTGATTCAAAGGTTCATAGGTAGGTACTAGGCTATTGGCCCTAGGGCCTATACAAGCCTAGCCATAATGATTCCCTGGCTATGGCTTCACACATATATTTGCTTTCCTGGACCCCTGTCTAGCAGGGCTACTGATGTGATCCCCGGGGTTGAATTTCCTATCTTCCATTCATTCATCAAGGTTCCTCCTAAAGAGGGCCATTGAGGCACTCTGCCTGACATGTATGGGCAGCCTATTCCAGAGTATGGGGAGTCTCTGGTTCAGGAACCTATCGCTTCACCATGTTCTATTCATTGTAATGACAAGGTTAAGATCCCTGGAACATGTGGCACAGAGAAATTGGGATTTCTTTAAGTGTAGCATGTCCAACAAATCTGGGTTTGACATGGCCTTGTATGTTAGGCAGAGATCACCTCTGAGTAGGCTATATGCGACAGAGTATAGCTGGAGTTTCATTAGATGGTCAGCATAAGGCATCTGCTTTAGGCCTGTGATTCTTTTTGTGAGGTATTCCCTCGGCCTTTCTAGTTGTTGCAGATGTCTTGTGAGGTACATACCAAATGGGACATTGTATTCTATAATGGGTCTAATGAGGGATGAGTACAGCGGGACAATGACCTCCATTTTTCTGGATCAAAAGCCCTTAGTGATGAGATCTGCCATGTAGAATGATTTTCCAACTGTTGTGGCTATGTGGTTATCAAAGGTGAGACCACTGTCCACCTGTGTCCCTAGGTCTCTTATAACACTTTTGGTGTTTAGTGTACCGCCACCTATGTGGTAGTTCACAGGTACGTGTTTTTTCTCAAAGGGGACAACTATACATTTTTTTGAGCCCATGAATAATAGAAAATTAAAGTATTGTGCACTAACCAAGTGTTATAACTGTTGAAGGAAATAGGGGCATGGAAAAATATTGCGGTCAGCCTAAAATATGTTTTTTGTGGTAAAATGATCATTTAATAAGTAATTTGTGATAAAAGAAGATTTTTTTTTTCACATGGAAAAACAGGACAAATGTAATAAAAAGGGTCATTTAAGGGGGTGCAAAGAAAAAGGGAAACAATGGAAGATGATACTGTGGAAGCATTAAAAGAGCAAGAAAGAAATGGTGAGACTGGGCAAAAAGATTTAGAAGCAGTGGAAACACAAACAGAAACTATAGATAGAGAACAAGTTGTACAAAAAATTAGCATGCAGGAAGAATTTATGGGAAAAATGGATGAAGAAATATTTCTTTCTCTAAAAAGGAAAGTTTGTTGTAATAAAAATTATCAAGGTAGTGATAACAGTGATGTTAAATATAATATAGTAAAGCAAACATGAAATTCAATTGGCAAAAGAGTGCAGGAGAGGAAATGGAAAATTATAGAGGGATATAAAAAAGAAAAAAAAAAGAAATGGACAAGGGACAGGGGAAACAGGTGCTGACTGAGGGAACATGGTTGAAATTTTCGGCTAAGCTTATAAGTGCCTCTGGGCCAATAGCGTAGTATCATCCTATGAACCTAGGAACCTATTGAATATATATTACTTAAGGTAGAATTACTTGTAAATTCTTAGCACTAAACGTGAATATTTTTAATTAGAGAGAAGCATAGGGACCTTGAAATAGTGTAAAAAGAAAGATAGTGATGTCGTTATATTAGAAGACATTAGATTTTTGTCTCAAATAGAAATATATCAAACTAAAGTGTGGTAGGGAAAAATGTTATATGGAATTTCAGGTGGGAAACCTATTCAGAAATACTTATATTATATAAAGATACAATTGAAGTGTTAGATGTTAGTTATAACAGGTAGTATTACAATTATTGATGTAATATGGATGGATCATATGATTAGAATTATTGCAATATATTCATACATAACAGAAAATTGAGAGAGAAGAGATGCTTAGGAATATTATCCAGTATGTAGCAGTCAATATAGAAATTATTGGAGCAGGGAATTTCAAGTGTAACTTAAGACAACAGAAAAAGAAGGCATATGTAAAATTAATATGGGACATTATAAAATATGAAAATTTCAAATTTAGAGATGTGGACATACAAAAGATCAGAACAGAAATATATTATTTTTATTGTCAGAAAGTTTGGTAACAGTAAACAAAAAGTTATAATGACAGGATTTTCAGACCACAAGGCTATTTCAATTTCAATAAAAGGAAATGCTGAGTATATAAAAATAAGGAATGGTATAAAAAGAGTGAATGAGGTGAAATGGGATGTTACAGGGAGAGAAGAAATAATGAGATTATGGCAAGATCATGTAAAGATGAGAGACTTTTATAAAGATTGGTCAGAATGGTGGCTATGTTTTAAACGTAAATACAAAAGTGTTATGTGACATGGGAGAAAGGGATATATATATATATATATATATATATATATATATATATATATATATATATATATATATATATAAATATATATGGGAAAAAGTATAAAAATGTAAGTAATGATGCAATCAATTCTATAGACAAAAATGATGCCTCAGGCATCAAAGATTCACACAGTCATACCTCTCAAAAGTAGTGATGGTCTCTGCGTGCCCTCAATTTAGCACCATATATTTGTACATTTGTACTGGAAAATAATTAAGGAGAGAAGTTAGGAAGTGACACACATTTCAGTTTCAGACTTCACAAGCCTCACAAGATCATTTACAATAAACCTAGAAAATTTTGATGTTATCAACTATTTAAATTTCTAAGAACAGTATAAGTCAAACCAGTTCAATATCACAAATGCAGGGTCTATATTAGATAACCAAAAGAGCAAGTCAGCGAATGCTCACATGAGCGAAAATGCCGGGAATCGAAAGGTTGATTGTAGGGTCGGGGTACAGTGAGGAGTGGGATATTTGCCCTTTCCTCACTGTAGTGCGACCTCGGAGTTGGAATATATAGTTAGCGGGGGGGGGGGGGGTGTAGGGGCACAGTCCCCCACAGTAAGGAGTTCGATTCCTGGCATTTTTGCTCATGTGAGCATTCGCTGACTTGCTCTTTCAGTTATCTAATGTAGACCCCAAATGCCGATATACTAAACACTAAGTCAGCTATGCACCCTGAGCATCAGACATAAAGTTTATGTAGCCCTGAATCCAAAACATATAAAGGAAATTATGCACAGATATCATCACTTGTACAGGATCTTGTGTGGTGGGGGCAGGAAGCCTAGGTTGACACAAAAGGTTGGTGAGCATGTGTGAGTAAGAAAGAGAAGCGCAAAAGAAACGGACGGTGCAAGTGAAAAACCAATAAACTGAAGTCATGCACCGTAGACCCAAGCAGGTGGCAAACAAGCTTTAATGACTAAATATTTTGTGCTGCTGTGATATTACTGTGAAACATTTGTGTTATTCGTACTGTGCTGGATTTAGTCATTAAAGCCTGTTTGCCACCTGTTTGGGTCCACGGTGCTTGAAGAAAGAGAAGCAGGCAGACAGTCGGATAAACCAACATATAGCCAGTGAGACAAAGTGAGTTTTAACCTGCATAGCTGAACTATGTAACTGTTATGTGTTTGTCTGTAGGGGTCCACCAGGTGAAATTAGTGTGTGAGTGTCTGCAGGAACACAGTCAAGCTCTGTGCTAGCTCTACATCTTGGTATGTCAGACAGGTGTGAGCCATGCATGATAGAAGTGGCAATTCATCATTGTCATCTCTGACCATGAGAGCTGGCTCTGCCGGGAGTTATACTTGCATATCCACACCTACAGTGCAATGCACTGCTGCTACCTGAATCTGACTGATGTTTGCTTGATGAGCTCCCCTCACAAATATACCCAGGAACATGGCCTCATTGCCTGCCATGTCTGGGTGTGGACAGCTCACCCAATGATGGAGCAGGAAGTACTGCCACTATGGCAGTGTGATCAGGCATGGCCACATTGGCTAACAGCAGATGATGTAGCTGACCTACACCCACGAGGATGCCATCTCCCTCCCAGCAGATATTCCCTCACAGACATTTCTTGTTCCAGTGTGTCATTCATCTGATCCATTGAATTGGTAACATAGTGATGGGAGTCAAGCATGTCAGCTTGTGCCACATCTACAATCCTAAGCACTTCTCCAGAACACCTACAGGAATGTGCCTGTGCCTCCATGATGGCCCTAAACATATGTTGATTGTCACAGGAAGACACACCTGGATCATGTGGAGGATGGACAACCCTCCTGCATTGCACCTTGCTCACACTTTGGCTGCCACCAGAATCAACAGGAACTGAAGCCACAATAACCACACTTCTCTGATCAATTGTCTCACCCTCCACTTGTCCAATATCTGTGGGTTCATTGGAATGGGTATGTGTAGGCCTACTGCTTGTGTCTGGTGGAATTACAGAGGATGGCTCTATGTCAACCTCTGTGTCAAATTCAACCTCGGCAACCCCCCGACTGTGCCTTAGCTTAGCCACCATCATTATCAGAGTCTGCTGATACTCTGACATCAGGTGGTAGAAGTCTCTCAGCTCCACTGTCATGATCACCTGTGATAATAAGCAACAAACACAGGAACAATTAATACCTAAACTAGTATACTCCAGTATATGCTAACAAAATAACAGGACTGCAACTATTAGACCATACAGCAATACACACAGCAATCCTGACATCAACATCAACACCAAAATATTTATTTGAATTGCTCATCAGTACTGACATAAAAATGTTTGACTTCTAATCTGCAGATGAGGGTATCCACTACATGCCACATGGTCCTGGAAGAAGTTAAGCAAAAGATAAGGACAACATCATCACAATTAACAGTAACACAGGGGGCAATACTTTTACCCCTTTAGATGTCCATTAAATATACTTTCATCAAGAACTTGGATGACCACTCCAACCTAAGCTGATCAATCAAAATGTGTTGTTAACTGTAGCAATCTTCAATCCACCCCCCAAAAAAAAATTATTGTGAAACAGAAGTAACATATTCATTTAAATGATTTACTATACAACAGTATTCAACAATTAAGATACAAAAGCCTACCTGGAACTTCTTCCTGGGACATGCTTGCTGTCCTTGAAATAATAGCACCAATGTCATGGACATGCTGTTCTGCAGTTTCCTGGGAGCAGTCAGGATCCCTGATGGTGGAAAGGAACTCTTCATTCAGTGTTAGCGGTGGCTCTGGAGCAGGCCCCCTTGATCACAGACCACTGCAGCTGCTGTCCTTCGTGCAGATGAGATCATGTTAGTGGCCTTATGGTGCATCTGCTCATATGTCCTCCTGTGGCCAGCCATGGCATTAACATCATCAAGAATCTGCTACCAAATCTGCATTCTGCAGGACATAACTTACTGTCCCTTTCAAGCAGGCAGGTACCATGTTGTCTAAATGCATCAACAATAACCTGATTTTCAGCATCAGTGAAGGGTGGTCTTAGGAGATTGAGATACCTGGGAAGCATAGTCGTAGGTGTCCTAAAAGACAACAGAAGGATAATACACATAATTATTACATATCTACAAAATAACTGTTCCTAGATAAAACAGAAAAGGTAGCATTTCTCTATTACCCATTGAAGAAATAAAGAGATGTGAAATACAAACAACAGGCTGGATGCAAAAAAAAGGCGAATAAGAATAGCAGCATATCCTTGTTTGTGCCATAACAGAAATACAGCTTTGCTCCCCCCCAAAAAAAAAATACAGGCAAATGACACATTTGCTAACAAACCATCTTTGGCATGCTAAAAGTGCTATGAAATGAATGTCCCTGAAACATGTCTACAGATTTAATGAAGCACATTCCATTTTTAGGTATTGCCAATTATGTATACCTGTGAAATGCCTTGACAAACATGCCCATGGCATCAGCACACTTCTAACTAATGCATATAGATAAATGTGTTAAAGCATTAGCTTCAGGATTTTTTCTTAATTACATTCCAGCATATGTAGTGTGTAGCTGAAAAATGCATGCATACCTTCTCAAGTTCAGTAATCCTCTGTGCAGATATATCCAAGTAATAGCCTTTTTTGTGTTCTCCACATTAACATGTCTCGTCTTTTTCAATTTTCTTAGCTACATGGTTGCCTTTTTTATGGATTGCAACTGTGAATGATTATTGGTTGGAAGAAGGAAAGCACAACAGCACTGCAGGCTGCCCTGCATCCAGTGGCTGTGTCAGATTAGACTGACAAAGTGTTAGATGTAAGGCTGGAAATGTAAGTAAGCAGTACACAATTCACAGGTTCTGTTCATTAGCATCCATCCTCCACTTCATTTGTTGGCAACTCCATATGATTTTATTGACACTTAATATCCTCAAACATTTTACGGCCAATGATATAGAATGGCTTGCAGACTGCATGTCTCAGATGACTGGTTAGATAAGAGAAGAATGACTAACAAACACACAGGTAAGACAAAGCTGTATAATTGCAAGCAATAGTCATAGCTGGTTGTGTGATCACTTATTGCACTACATCCAAAAAAAATGTATAAATAACAGGTCCATGGTTTCATATTACAGTAGATGATGTTGCAGTTGGTTGTATGCAGAATTATCTCAGTTCCTTGCTATAAAGCTGTTTGTGTGCAAAAAGGGAAAATACACCCTTCCTGTTCTCTGGAGATTCATTGGAGTGAGAGTTCAAATCTATACTTATGTAGAAATATCTCATGTCTACCGACATTTTCTAATGTGTATTTTATAGATTGCTTTTCCTCATTTTTATTACTTGTCCCTTTTTTTTGTTATTGTTTTCTTTCTTTTTTAGGGGGCAGTGGTTGTGTTATGTGCTGCTTAGGGGAAACACGGGTAATGGAGGAAATGAATATCAGGCTTGTTTGTGCTTATCTTGTTAGCACAAAGCATGGCAATATGCAAACTAGACAACTGGCCCATCCAGAAAGCAGACAGAACACCTGCAGACAGAACTCAGACAGCCAATAATTGAAAGATACATTCAATTAATTCTGTTTGGCACTGTGCAAACCTGTTAACAGGCATTGGGTGGCAGTTAACACAGAGACCTTAAGAATGATTGGCAAATTAAGGAATATCATGTAACTAGATATGTAGGAGCAGTTGTAAGAGTAGGGCTGGAGTACAGTTGGTCCTAGGATTTGGTACAGGGCATGTAACATTTTTTTCACTGTTGTGACAGTGCAGTTTATAGCAATGAACTGAAAAAAAGACAATTGTTATTTCAATATTCTTGTGGCAACAGGTATAAGTGTCAGACTGGCATACACATGGTCATAGGTTCTAATACATGATATTCCATACACTTTTACTGTTATTCCACTTCCCATTATATTCACTCTCACTTATAGCACTTTAGATAGTGGAGCTGATCTGAATTATATGTATGAGGGATGAGACACCATTATTGTGTTTTTAGATGTATGACTGATGGTACACAATGTACTATATTTCTGTAAATATAATTCTGCTATCTGGACTTGCATGGCCTTCACATTTACCTAAGACACGTGCAAAACTGGATCTGTATCCAATAACCTTGTCAGGTCACACACATACATGTGTAACAGCTCAAACTGTCACCTGTTTCTATATATGATTCCTGAGTATGTCTGTGCAACGCATCTTCTGTGGCAAAGACAGACAATCAATGCTGTGGATGAAAATTGTTTGTCTTTTATGACTAGGTTTGAATCCCACAGGGTAAAAATCAATTTTCTCAGTGTATAAAGGTAAAAACAAATGTGTCAGGTCATTAGATTTATGCCCGCAGTGCATGTCTGCAAACCTAACTCACCTAACAGTTACCTTCTAATTTCCAATATATATGTCCAGGCTACATCAATAGACACCCCTAAAAATAAGTCCAAGTATCAGATTAATGTTCCAGTTTCAATTATTTAATTCCATCCTGGTTGACAATGCTGCTGTCCACTTAACATCCCATAAACATGGTTTGCTTCTTTGCTCGAGTTTGAGCACTACCAGTAAATGTGATAACTGGAATTGGCAAAATGCATCAATTTCCTTTGCTCTAGATCATATGGTAGACATGGCTGGCATTAGGGGGGAAGGTGCCAGGAATAGGGCACAAAGATGGGGTGTCTCAGAGTCCAGGTTATCTACTGGACTCCTGGTAAAACACCATGGTCAAAGGCTTCTGCAGGGGGACTATTCTAGCTCCCAGTACAAATCTGAGGTGTGGAATAGTTTGGCCCAGGCTGTGTCTAGTGCCACTGATATCCTACACATTGGAGAGCAATGTAGTCATCATTTTAATGATCTACGCAGGAGAAAAAGGGATTGTCTCAGTTGTTGGTTTGAGGAATTTGAGACTGTGGACATCCCACAGCTGTGTTACTATGACAATAAGAGAGTACATGTAACACTTAGAAAGCAAAATATAGGCAAGAATGGTATGCATAATGCTCTTCTGTTCTCTTCTGTTCTTTCCACTGCTGTGAGTGTGAGTTCAATTGGCAGTTTCATGTTGCTCGATTGAAGAGACTGAGGGAAGCAAGTGATATATATGCAGCAGAAGAGAAGTGTTATTGTAACATTAAATGTTAAAGATAGTTTTTTTTCATCTTTTATAGAGTTATATCAAAATGAGCATGGATATCCCAACTGTAAAAGCAAGTATGCATTTATTAGCCTGTAGCACAAACCAATTGTAAATGTCCAATGTTAGACTGTAGTCAGATGTTGTGGGTTCAAATACCACAATTCACAGCCATGCAATATCGTTATTTCTTCAATAATATTTACATTAAATCAAACACTCTATACTAGTATCACAAATGCCCTACTGTAATCTGTATAATTAGAACATGCACATTTCAATGATTACTTTCAGCAATCTTTAGTATAATGTGTATATTATGATGTATAATTAAATGCAATACTTCAGATAAGAGTTATATAATTGAATTATGCATTGTGTCACATGTGATGCTACTAATTTTATCTTTTTTCCCTCTCACCCCAACCCTTGTTTCTATTTTTTATTTTCTATTATGTGTCATCCGAATGTCTCCATGTCATCCATGTGTACCACATCACTAAATGCTATACAGCACAGCAAGGTAGGCCAGCCTCAGTAGATCAGCCTGCCCTCTCTCCACTGGCTCCAGCACTGATATCCAGCATGTCTGGGGGCTGTCCTGGCAGCACTACCTCTGCTGCACTTGCACTACCTGTGATCTCAGGTAGTACTGTCTCAGAAGCTGGTGCAGTGATACACTCTGAGAGCAATGGCAGAGATGGTGATTTCATCACCTACAGCAAGTTGCCTAGGATGGTGCATAGGGTCGTGCGCTGTACCATTGGTGTTCACCTACGCCAGATGGAGACGCTGCTCTCCCTCTAGGTCCATAGGAGGAGGAGTTGACATCAAGCACTCCAGCCACCAGTTTAGTAAGGGGGCAGTGGTAACAGTCCAGTTGGTGAGGACTCAATTCTCACCGTCTACAAACATGATGTTCATGAGCCTGCCACATCCCCTCCTTTACCCCAATCATGGTGTCCCCAACCTTTTGTGTCCACCACCATCTCTGTCTCTTGTCTTGTTTGTGCTTGTACATTTACATTTACTTCCTCATCTACCCAACTTACCTGACCCAGACACTCCTACATCTCTTACCCAGCAGTCCTCTCTTACTAAATTAAAAAAAAAATGGGTACCTGTCCACAAAAAAAAAAAAAAAAAAATCATCTCATACATAGCTCTTCATTTTGCACGTGTTCTTGACACACTTAATTTGGTCCAATTGGCTATACAACATGATTGCATCATTGTCACTCCTCTTTGTGGAGATGACAGTCCAAATTCAGTTAACATTCTGCACATATTTTCAGTTTACACTGTTAAAAAAATGGACAGCTATATTTCTTTCCGACCTCGCTCCTGTACATTCCTGTACTGATTTCCCTTTGTTCTTCCCCCTGCTTGCTCCCCATTTCAACATTTTCCTATCTACTCCATTTTAACACCTTTAATTAGGTCAAATAATAGAATCACACACAACACACATAAGTATCAGAAAAAACAATGGATCCCTGCACTTTTTGCCCTGTATGTTTGTGCAGAGGTATCCATCATGGTACAGTGCTACTGCTACATCTGCACAATGCCGCTTAACTTTGTTGTACTATGCCAACACACAGCAACACATGTACTATAAAGAATTCATGTTATTGCATTATTAATGTTTAATAAACCAAATTAAGAGCTTTTGTCCTCATTCAATGGACATCCTCAGATTGAGAAAGTCCATTGTACCAGGACAAAATCACTTAATATGGTTTATTAAATGTGGTTTGGTGATTTTACCCAGTCTCCCTTTCTTTCACACGTTTCTACTGCTTTTGTTTTTCATTTTATTATTAATGCTTATGTAAAAGTATTTAAAAGTATGGGATACACCTAGATTCAATCCCAGTATCATCTGGACTCAAAATAATATGTATTAGTGCATTTACACCTGCTGCCACAGAGTCAGTTAAGCATAATGTGTGTTTCACAGACTCAGTACTAACTCTCAGACTTTTCGCAATGTGGTTCATGTTTGTGCACTGCTTAACTACTCACAAACATAGAATGTATTGAAAAGGTGTATCCTGAGTCGCATATGCAAAGACTTTGCCAACCTTCGTGCAAACTCGCTGCTTGCCACTCTATGGAAGAGTAAATATTATTATGTATTACTGCTGTTTACTGTCCATTTCTTGTCTATGACTCTAAAACATTTTTTGACTATGTCTTTTAGGCACGTAGCACTTTAAATAAGACTCATTAAATATGAGCTATCCAACAACTGAAATATCTAAACTTCGATTGTATATTTTTTTATTTTTTAGCAATTCGAAGATTTACTTTGTTAATGAATGCATTTTATAAACACAAGGTTTGCTTAATAGAACAAAGTGGTGCCAGGTTGTAACGTGCACTTTAATACATTTCATTATTTGAAGAGTTGTTTTACCGACATTGAACAGTAGTTCGTATATTCTAAGAAAGGAAAGATTCTTGTAAGCACGTAGCACTTTAAATTAGACTCACCAATTATGAGTCACTAATTGTTTCTTAATTTATTATTTTTGAATTGCGGGTGTGATATAAACGCATCCCTAACTCTTGTGGTTCATCTTGAGAAAGCCTGACATAGGTACAGGTGAAAGCGCTTGATTGATACATCTTTTTGTTTCGTGCAGTCCGCTGGTTGTGTTTTAATAAAGAATTTTACTACAACATCTTCAAGAGTTTTTTCGGAAGCCTACTTGGAAGAGTTTATTGGATTTATGTGGTGCCTTTTTGCTGTTTTGTTATTGGTTTTGCTGGGACTGAGTTTGAAATATATTTTTGTTTGTTGGCGTTCACATGGCAGAAGGCACTGATCATTCTGACTTTCCAGGGACACCACTTATTTTACGTGAAGTACCGGATGACACACCGGTCACTAGAACTGAATTCCGGCAGGTTATTTCCCTGCTTACACAGCTTTCTAACTCTTTGAAAGAAAACAATTTACACTTTGGCAGCAGAATTGCTGCAAACCAGGTACAGGAATTTGGCACGAACAATATGGAAAGGAACATTGCTGAAGAACCACAATTTTCTAATGTTTTGGGGCATCACTCCGGAGCTGTCCCAAGAAAGGGTTTTCATTCCCAGCAACATATGGATACGAATGCAACTGATAATGTTCTAAGACCTTTTAACTTTGGGGTTTGGTCCAACAAATCGTATACGTTTCAACCAGGTACTGTTATTAACAATATCCCAGTTGTGAACAAAATAGATTCTGATTTTTCAATGTTTAGTGACAAGTTATATACTTTTAATGCTACAAAAATGGAAATTGACTACTTACAAGAATGCATTAGGGTTAAAAGGGTACCGAAAGGTCTCCGTATAAATAAATTCCCTAACAATGCAATTTCTGGTTCACAACTATTTAATGATATCACAGAACTGTTTGACAAAACCGGACTTGATATGCTGCAATTGATGGTTAAAGACTATGAAAGGAAAGCTGACAGCCTTTTACAAGAACTTAACACACTAAATGATTCTATTAATGCTGCCTCTTGTTTTTCTAGAATCAAAAAGGAATACAATAATGTATTTTACGAAGTAGACCAACATTGTTCCAGAATTATGGAAAGGAAAATTAAAAAGTTAGAAAGAGATTTAAATGATTATAAAAATGGGGTAGCTTATTGTTTTTCAACCAAAACAAAATGGTCTAATAAGTATGTGAGCAACAATGGGGGTGCTATGAATTTCCATAACCACAATGATGAAACCCCTTTTGTTGAAACTTTAAGGCGTAGTGAACGACTGGCACAAAAGCAGGGTAACAACATGAATAATAATACTCCTAAAAATGACGATAACCAGGTTTTTTACTTCCCCCAGCACAGGCAAGGGAACAGAGCACAGTTCCAGAACCAGCAAGCGTGGGGGAAACAATGGAGATAAATGCATGGTTTAATGAAAGAGATTTAACAGAACCTGTTTTTTCACCATGTGTAGTCACAACTAAGAACAATTTTACTATATTTAATTTCACAGAGAGCCCCATACAAGACACACACTTTGATTTGTTCACGAAAGGGTTCCACTTTGTACCCATCAAACCTTTGGACATTACTAAAACCATTTTAGAATTAAAACTCTTTACCAGACAATTGAATCTTGACATTCTATTTAAAGGTAAAAACTACACAAAAGATTTAGTGAGTAGATCAAGTACATTTAATCCACCCCTGCATCCGGTAATTAAGATCTTTGAAGAACTGGTTGAAATGGACATTAGAAACTTTCCTAAAGAATGTAAAAGACCACAGAATTTAACTCAGAGTTGTTGTTCTCTTATAGAACAACTTAGAGAGGACCAGATACGTGTTATGAAACCGGACAAGGGGGGTGGGGTGGTCTTGATGTACAAGAATGAATATGAAGAAAAAATACACAATATATTGCAGGACACAGAACAGTACAGCATCCTTTCTTTAAAT
The DNA here is from genome assembly GCF_019279795.1 of Protopterus annectens. Lineage (NCBI taxonomy): Eukaryota > Metazoa > Chordata > Ceratodontiformes > Protopteridae > Protopterus > Protopterus annectens. Next base: position 185,273,757 of record NC_056736.1, on the reverse strand, counting down.
GAAGTGAACATAGCATATGCTAGGATAAAATTCTTACTACAAGACCATTTATTACAAGAGGTAATTAATGAAAAATGATTTAACTTTTTATTAGTAAACAAACACCCTCACTCCAGTTATTTTCGGAATTCCCAAGGTCCACAAAGGACTACAGCCATTAAAGTTTAGACCCATTGTTGCAGGTGCTGGCAGTATAACAGAACCTTTGGGCAAGTTTGTTGATATTTCACTCAAGAAAACTGTAGCATCGTTCAAGCATATCTGTAAAGACTCTTGGGAATTCCTGAAGAATATTAAAAAAGAGTATTTTGAAGCTACTGATTTTATGGTCACTATAGATGTAATAGAGTTATTTCCTAGCATTCCACACGATATTGGTCTACAATGGTTTAATGAAATTTTAACAAAATTTTCAGATTTAAACAATAACATGATTAATTTATTATCAGATTTCATGGACATCATTTTAAATAATAATTTTATTTACTTCAATGGGGAATTTTTTAAACAAAGTAAAGGGGTGGCCATGGGTTCTCCATGTGCTTCTGCATATGCAAACATTGTCCTATTTTATTGGGAAAAAGAATTTATTTTTACATCACCCTAGAAAGACAACATTTTGCATTATCAAAGATACCTTGACGATGTGTGCATATTTTGGAAAGGTAGTAGAGAGAGTCTCCAAGCATTTATACACTATATTAATGACACCACTCACTTTTTGAAATTTACATCCACAATTAGTGAAAGTGTTATGAATTATTTAGATGTACTACTTGTTAAGAATGCTGAGTTACAAAAGTTTGAGTCTTCAGTGTTTAGAAAAACTACCTTTTCTAACGTATATTTAAATTTTAGTAGTGGCCACCAGTTCTCCCAAAAGAAAGGAATTTTAAAGGGTCAGCTCATTAGAGCTTCTAGAATGTGCAACACTGATGAAATGTTTGATAAGGAAGTTAAAACATTAACTAAATTATTTTTAGAAAGAGGTTATCCCAAACCCTTAATAGAGGCAATGCACCAAGAGGTTCTTTTAAGAAGAGCAGACTTATATTTTCCTTTGCTAGGCATAACAACTGACGAAGTATCAAACACAGTACTTTGTTGGATAAAGGTATGGACACCCCCAATTTTCAAACTGCATATAGTTGTACCTTTAACAATGATGCTTATAAAATAAAAAAACTCAGTACATAAATATTGGCCTGTCCTAACATCAAATGAAGACACCAATAAATGGCTGCCTAAACAACCTTTATTTGTTAGTGCAAGGAATATTAACCTTAAGAACATGTTTGAAAGACACACACCATCAGTAATCAACAATAAAGGTTGTTTATCAGGTACTCACAAATGCAACTCTTGCAAGCAGTGTCCATACATTATGAACACTAACACCTATTATATTAAGTCAAGAAAATTCAATGTGAAATCTGAGGGGTACTGCAATTGTGCATCTAAGGGCATAATTTATTTAGGAGTATGTCAAGAATGTGAGAGTTTTTATATAGGAAAATCAGAGAGGACGTTACGTAAGAGGATTTACGAGCACCTCTATGACATACGGAAAAAGAAAGATACAAACGCATTTTATAAGCACTTAACAGTTTGCCCTAAGATGACTCTAAAATTTATGGTTATAGAGCAGGTACCATTGAACCCCAGAGGTGGAGATTGGGAAACAACAATCGATTTTAAAGAACTTAATTGGCAGTTAAGATTAAATGCATCACAACCTCCGGGTCTAAATGAAGCCATTAGCATCACTAGTTTGTTGAAATTAAGATGGGCAAAGCTTTAACTTTGTTTATTTTACACAGTAGAAATATATATATTTATTCCCAACTCCCCTTATTTCTACATAAACATACATTTGTTGTTAGAGGTATGTCTACATCACAAAAGGGTTGATCAATTTATGTATAAATTTCTTGACTTTTAAATGTATTGAATATACGTACATTGCCTTTATTACAAAATTTTTTATTTTTTAGACATTTATTTATATTTACATTTTATCACTTTTACACATTTATATTAGAACAATGTTGCACATTTTTTAATTCACTTACCCATTTTACATGTTCAATGTTTCCCATATAGAAGTTTTTTTAGGTTTGTTAGTCTCAATTGTTACATTTTAACACCATAATCTAATTACTATTTATTACTATGATAACATAACCTTCAATTTTTAATTATTTAGCCGCTGTCTAGCACATTTTTTAACCATTTTTAATTTTCATAAGTCAAGTGATATAAATGTAACATTAATTGTCATAAGGACATTATCATTATATTATTCATTATGAATTGCAAGTTGTTTAATTAATTATCTCTGCAGTTATTCATTTTTCAGATTCAATATTAATTAATTTTTGTTATTATTCTAGTTTTACACAAAAATCCCGATGTTCAATACCTACTGCTTTTTATTATTTTTTATTATTTGTAAATTGATACATTACCAAGTTCAGGCATGCTACGTATAAAGTCAGAAACTACACTTTTTGAAAAAAAGAAAAAAAGAAAAATTTCAGACTTATATTACTTTAACAATTTTATACTTAAGCTACACGAGTATTCTCAACACTTTATTGTTCATCAACATACTGAAAGTTGAAAAGACTCACAATGGAAGTACATGTTTAAAAGACTTGGTTAAATCATGATACTCTGCAGTAGTAGCTATTTAGCAACTGAAATGTTTAAACTTCGAGTCTATTTTTTACATTTTTTATCTTTCAGCAACTCAAAGATTCATTTTGTTAACGAATGCATTTTATAAATACAAGGTTTTTTAACAGAACAAAGTGATGCCAGGTTGCAACGTGCACTTTAATGCACTTCATTATTTGAACAATTGTTTTATTGACGCTGAACAGCAGTTGTATATTGTAAGAAAGGAAAGATTATTTTAGGCACGTAGCACTTTAAATAAGACTCATTAAATATGAGCTATCCAACAACTGAAATATCTAAACTTCGATTGTATATTTTTTTATTTTTTAGCAATTCAAAGATTTACTTTGTTAATGAATGCATTTTATTAACATAAGGTTTGCTTAATAGAACGAAGTGGTGCCAGGTTGTAACGTGCACTTTAACACATTTCATTATTTGAAGAGTTGTTTTACTGACATTGAACAGTAGTTCGTATATTCTAAGAAAGGAAAGATTCTTGTAAGCACGTAGCACTTTAAATTAGACTCACCAATTATGAGTCACTAATTGTTTCTTAATTTATTATTTTTGAATTGAGGGTGTGATATAAACGCATCCCTAACTCTTGTGGTTCATCTTGAGAAAGCCTGACATAGGTATGGGTGAAAGCGCTTGATTGATACATCTTTTTGTTTCGTGCAGTCCGCTGGTTGTGTTTTAATAAAGAATTTTACTACAACATCTTGAAGAGTTTTTTCGGAAGCCTACTTGGAAGAGTTTATTGGATTTACGTGGTGCCTTTTTGCTGTTTTGTTCTTGGTTTTGCTGGGACTGAGTTCGAGATATATTTTTGTTTGTTGACATGAAATTACATGTCAAAACATAACAAACTGAAGGACATATGTAATAATGTCACATATTTACAAAAAAGCCATGTGTTGCCTCCACTCAGACACTGTAACCTTGGTGTCTTAGTACTTTTTCCACACAGATATCACCTACACAACAGAAATTAATATCAAATGTTATGTGATATGCAATGTACATCAATCTGGTAACATGCAGAACTAGAAATATTGAGCCATTAGTTGAAAAAGCCTTGTCTGCAAGGCTAGGGAAGGAATCAGTATGGACCTTATCCACAGGGACATAGGTAATCTTTAACAAACTTGATTCAACCCATTTTGGTTTTGTCAAGGGTAGATCTTGCTTATTAAATCTAGTGGACTTCTTTGATACTTACCCCAAAGACATGGATGAGTGATAACTGGACATAACGCCTATGATGAGTTATCCAAGGCTTTGACACTATCCCCCATTCAGGTATCATAGAGAAAATCTGCCGTCTAGGAATCAATGTGTGCATTACTAGATGGATAGCCAATGGGGTCACCTACAGAACACGCACTGTCAAAGTTAGGGACTGCACTTTGACCATTAGACTGCTTACCAATGGAATACCACAAGGATTTGTGCTGTGCCCTCAACTGTTTAAAAACTATTTCTCTGAAGTCCAGGCAAAGGTAGATGGCTTGTGGCTTACCAAGTTTGCAGATGACTGTCAACTGGATGCAGTCATATAGAGTTCCCCAACAATGTTAACATATTACAGAAGGGGCTGACATAGACAAATGACTGGTGCCAAACTTGCAGACTGAACCTTAAAGCAAAAAATGTCTCATTGTCCCCTTTGTCAATGAAGTACCCTTGCTAATTATGTTACACATACGACCCCTCTAAGCTCAAACATGGTGTTGTGAGACTTGGGAACAAATGTTGATAGCAATCTACACTTCAATCACTATGTGTCTATAGTAGTGAGACACACATTCTACATTGCGCACCTCATAAATAAGGCCAACACATTCAAGGGAGGTCATAGTTTTGATGAGCTCTATCCTTATAAGACCACTAATTGAGTACAATAAACCAGCCTATCTGTACCTCACCAGACACCTGCAGCAACTGGAGAAAACACAAATGTTTGTGACTGGAAGAATCCAGGGCCTCCAAACCATGACATACATGGAAAGACTGAAAGACCTGTCACTGTACTCAGTATTATGCAGGCTACTGAGAGGTGACCTATGCCTAGCCTACACAGCGGTCTCACACCCTGCCCTACTGGAAATGCTAAACATCAGTAAATCAAATGGGATAAGAACAACTTGCTCCAGGGATCTCAGCCTATCTTATGACATCAACAGAACATGCTTGGGAGACAGATATTTCTCCCAGTGATTGTCACTCCTCTGTAATAGGCTCCCACTGCATGTGAGGTAGTGCTCCTCAGTGAGTCTATTCAAATGTAACATTGACAACTGGATAGGTGATTGTAAATTCACCCCTGGGGAGACACCTATGTCCCTCATGGACAGGGCCAGTCAGTGCTGATCACAAAATCACTATGCTAACAATGACCATCAATAAGGGTACTTGTGTTTTTATACAGCTAGGATTGTAAATGTCCTTGGGCCATTAAGCTAGTAACCTCCTATGAACCTATGAACTTATGCAGGCCTTCCATCATCTTCTCTCCAATATGCCCTGAGTTCTGTAGTCTATGAATTTAGATATGTTTGGGTTCTGTTCTAACAGCAGTCAACTGTGTGTGTGTGTGTGTGTGTGTGTGTGTGTGTGTGTGTGTGTGTGTGTGTGTGTGTGTGTGCTTTTGTCTGGCCAGAAGAGCAGAGCAGAAGTGTGTATGCTATATTTACCCCCCTCCAATCCCATGGAATGATAGGATTTTAATACTTGCACATGCCTACACATTCATTTCATGCAAGCCTCCCAACATCTTCTCTCCAGCATGCCCTGCTGATGTCATTCACTATAGGTTCAACTGCAGTCTTGTAAAAGTCAGACTTGTGCAGTGGGTGTCTATGTTCAATCACTGAATGAGAAATCCATCAATCCTCTGTTCATTGAACATAAAACATCAAATGTTCACTTCAGTGAATGTTTAGTCATTGAATATTTTACCCAGGCTATGCAGTTGGTTGGCCAACATTAGGAAATTTGCCCTTCTCCCCACTGTAATGTGATCTCATCATTGGTATATATAAGTAGAGGGGTGTGGGGGATGTAGCCCACCACATTGGGGGGGTATGGAGGGCGTAACCTCCCACCTGTGTTGGTTTGATATACTGCGGTGTGTGTTTTGGTATGCATGTTGGTCCACTGTCTCTTTACCCTGGATAAAATATTCGATGACTGAATGTTCGATGAAGTGAACATTCGATGTTTTAAGTTCAATGCTTTCTTTATCTGCATTATTTTCAGAAAAATGCAATTAAAATCTCCCTTAAGGAATCTGCTGCCTTTTGCGTTATTTAATAATTGGCCTGATTCCAAAAGGCATGCTCTAATTGTAAGTGAACACATAAACATGCACACTGAAACACCAGACATGCAAATGCAATAAACCAGACAGGGTAATACAAACAAAACCAGTGCTACAAGTTTATTTTTTTTTTTTTGGTAGGGTTTCAAGCTCTCCTGCATCCACAATCCTGTGCATATGATATACCCAGTAATTATATTTAAAGAGTCTAAAATTGCACAGCAGAGATGAAAGGATGAATGCCCATTCCACTGTACTGTGATCTTGCACAGAATAAAAATACATCTTGATTAGCAGCATGCACAATATATTCATAGAATCCCCCTCAAAAAAAAAAAAAAAAAAAAAATATATATATATATATATATATATATATATATATATATATATATAATGGGAGACAACATCAAAGACATATTCTATATATTAACGCTTTCAAGAAGAGTGCAGTTTTGCTGCCTCCCTTCTTAACAAACCTTTGTCAAGTACTGAGAAACTGATGATTACGGGTGTTTTTGCAAATACTGTTGAACTAAAGTATGGCATTTGATGGGGGAATCATCAGGCAGTTTTGATTTCCATTATTTACCACTTTGAATGCATTACAATTTGTGTTACAGAAAGATATGAACAGTGTTTCACATGTACATTGAACTGAGGGGGTGGGAATAAATGCACCGCACAGTAAGAAAGAGTTTCAGAAAGCCCTGATATAATATAAAGTCTGTAAGCGCTGCAGCTAAGACTTGGTGAACTGTAATCTTTTTCAACTAAAAAGGGGTACTACAGTATACTGACCCTTCTACCTAGCTGCATGTGCATTACAGCAACTGTGCTTGGTCCCAAGATAGAGGAGGTAATCAAAGTCTTAGTGATACTGGGAATGACCTCAGACAAATGACATCCAGTGTCACACATTCATCATTTACTCTCTGGGAACAACTTTAAACCTGGTGTGAAGCCATTCAGCAACATTTATTTAACTTGTAACAGAAAGTTGTTGCAATATAACAACAGGTAAAACCATTGCCAGTCAGGCTCACAGGACCCTAAGAACAGGTTTATTACTGAAGAAAGTGGCAGAAGGCAATGACATTGAGGCCTGCCTCATGCCTTTGAAGGATAGGCATTATGCAAGAGAGCTGGCCCTCAGATGAGTAGGACAGAATTTTATCTGCATATCTTGGTGGGAGGGGTGTATGTGCCCCTATTGGCTAGTGTATGCCCACCATAAAACCCAACTGTCCTGGATCAATAAGCTTCTGGTTGTCCTGTGTCCAGCTGTCCAGCTTGGGTAACCTGGGATAACTCAATTGAGGGAAAGCTGGACATAAAACCAAGCAATTTTCCAAACATTCACTGACAGAATGAAACTTTGAAGTGGATGACATGATAGTAAGGAGGAGGCTGGACAAGATGGAAGGACAATGCAGCAAAGTCACTTGGCTTGTGATTTAGAATTTACTACTCTGGAGAAGGACAGTCTAGAAATGATGTGGGATTTGTGGTGAGGCAGAGACTTTGGTAGACATTGACAGGATGTCATCAAAATTAGTGACAGACTCATGGCAATCAGACTCCAGTGAAAGGATAAGGCCAGTTTTCATAATCTCATCTTATGACTCATTGCAGACTAAGAAGGAATACTGGTTAGCTAATAAGAAGTTAAGATAGGAGTTGCAGTAGCAAAGAACAAGGCATTAAAAGGAATCGACCTGCTTCATTAAAGTAACTTGGTAGATGGCACAAAACATTCTAACAGTTTGCAAAGAAAAAACAGAAAAGGAAAGCAGAAGGTCAGACACCCTTCGAAAGTGATGCTATCAACAACCTGCTCATCAGACAACAAGTACATCAAAGGCAGATGGAAGGAGTACTACGTTCTGAATGAAGAAAACTCTACAGAAACTATACTAACCCCGGCACAGCCTATGATAAAAGAGGAGATGAAAGAGGAGGAGGAGCAGAATCTAAAAGTAAGAACAGCACTAAGGAAAAATAAGTCAGGAAGTAAGGTGTACAAAACAGTGGTGCAACCAGTACTGCTGTACGGTATGGAAACCCAGGCAGTAAAGGTAGAAAAGCTGAGGAAGCTAGAGGTGATGGAGATGAAGTTCCTGAGACAGGTGGTAAGATGCATACTGTGAGACAATCAAAGAAATAAGATCATCAGATCATAGCTGCAACTGCAGAGGAGGTAAAAGAGGACATTATAGCGGTTAAGGCACATGTGCAGAAAAGCAGAAGACAACCTGGTGAAGAAGATTTGGGACAGACTGGAAGAAGGTAAGAGGAAACAAGGATGTTCAGTAAATAAGTGGATGGATTGTGTGTGAGAAGACCTGTGATGGTCAAGCATTACTGCTGAAGAATGTAGGAGAGTGGAATAAAATCAAGAGATATGGCGACATTTGACACAACACCCTGACCACATGTAGAAAATGTGAAAAATGCATTGATGATGATGATGTTGTACGGATGAAGAAGATGCAGATCCATGATTATCAGCAACTGCTAAATGGAGCATTTGAATTAGAGTAGATACTTCACTGGAGGCTCAAACAAACAGATTTAATTACTTGACATTCATTGTGTACAAACTGGTAAGGTTCTAGATGGCTGCTTTGCGACACATCGAAGCTGGGTTAGTACCGATGTAATGATGTTAGAAAACGTTTAGTCATCTAAAAAGTGAATCGATATAAGGGCATAACAATTTCTAACAATTCATTTTTCAAAATTATCTATAAATCTTTGAACAATTGCTAATCTTAATAGAACAGCTGACATTTTTTAAAGTAAAACTCTTAAGACACACTTACATGCAGCAAGAGCTAAAAACAAGTCCAAGTATGAGTTTGTGTCTGTAAGTAAAGAAAATAAAGATGAGACAGACTATTTCTGTGAGTAAAAAGACATTTTGTTATCTTAACTAATTTACTTTTAATGTTTAAAGAAGGATCATACAGTGAAAATTATATAGCTTCTAAAAATATTATTGCACTGGTAAAATCTATTAACAGCAGTCAATCTGTTATTAAGAAATCTATACCCGAATATGAACCAATGGAATGCGGCCATGCTGTATATATACTCTGGCTCTGTAAGTATGGAATCTGACTTCCACAGCTGTGCTAATACTAAACTTAGGACATGTATTATTTTTGCAGATGGAATAGCATTTTAAGGATTGTTAGAATTAGAATGTTAGTATGATTGATTGAATTAAAATATAACATATATATAACATATATAATCATAAAATGATTATTAAATATAAAATAAAAGCATTGTGTGCAAATGGAAATTAGAAAGTATGCCCTATAACCCAAGCTGAAATACAAACTGTTCTAGGTTAAGCACCATACCCTGTAGCTTCAGTGCCTAATCTAGCTCTCTTTGATCATTGCATTTCTAGAACTCTAGCAGCTCTATAAATACCAAAACCAAGGACTTAAATCTCCACCAACATATAAATAACACATGCTGAAGGAACAGCTTTATTACTCAATGTTTACAACATCACTGAAATACATTATTCCTACATGTTAAGCAAAGTGATCCCCTTGCTTCTGTCAAATCAAATGCAGATGATTAGATGTATATCAACAAATTTACACTGAAAAATACACTACTCTTGTAGACATTTGGGTCTATATCATGAGGGTAGGCTTCTATAAGGTACATATTATCTCTAGACTCACTTGCCTTTTAATTCCTGTAATTCTAATCTATATAATTGGGCAGGACTTTCTACATTTCAAAGTGATGTTGAAAATGGGTTGAGGAGGAAGAACAGATTTATTCACAGAGATCGACATCCTTGTGAAATTAAATGCAATATTATATTGATATTGGTGGAAGATAAATCTGTAACTGTGTCTGACAAAAAGACTCTGGGGTTAAGACTACTAAAGGAGCTAGCACCCAGCAGAAACAGTGAAGGGATTTCTATGCAGGGCATTCTGTGTAAAACACCATTAATTAAAGTACTGAGAGAAATAAGACAATGGTTGTTAAAGAAGGCTCAATAGTTATGAGAGGCGGAACAAATGAAGAAACTTAGACTGCAGCAGACAAACCATATCATGGACAAAAAGAAAGGACGGTAGCCAGCCAGAACTTTAAACTGAAAACCAAACAAGTGTACAAACAGAAATCTTGAAGTAGTAGAAGATGAAATGAGCTGAAGTCTGGAAGCCTACATGCAATGCAGATTAAACTGGATTTCTTTCATGACTCTCCCTTTCTACAGTACAAATTAAATGGATGAGGGAAAGCAATACCTCAATTTGTAGGAAATTAAGCTATGACTTCCATCTCATATTAGAACAAGATTTTAGTTAGGGTTTACTTGCCAGGTATTATAAAGGAAATAGATAACTTCTGGGCAGCTTTCACAGAACACCAGAAGACAGCTAACCTTGGGTTTAGGGAACCTCTAATGCCATTACGTATAACACAAGTCTCATGTGAGTGAATGGCTACTGATATTGTACTTCCCTTTGTGAAGTCAAGTAAAGTTTGACAGCACATAAGGATAATCTTTGATTACATTAAGACATTTCTAGAAATGGTTCCTCTAAAAAGTGTAATGGCTGGAGTGAGAGAACTGCTGCTGTTATTTTCTATGTTCAAAATTGTCCATGGAAGTGTAATGCATGATTTACACCTTTTTTAAGGTTAAGCAGCTGAGAACCATTTTATGCCACCCTCAAACGGATGAGCTATTAGAAAGATTTAACAAACCTTTGAAATCCATGCTTCATAAACTATAGGATACAATGAAAAACTTCATATCACCCACTTTTAGATGGAAGCTGCTGATCCTGGACTTCACTGAATTGTAGAAGTACCAGAAACCTCTGCTGGATTTATTCCCTTTGAACTGTTTCATGACAGGCATCCTAAAGGCTTGCTAAACACATCAAGGAATGTTGCATAGAAAAAAACATTCCTATTAAAAAATGTGAAAGATATTATACAGAATGGGAGTATATCTGTAATGCCTAATGTCACAAGAATATGGAACGAATAGAAGTTGAATAAAGAGCAAACAGTATAAGTGCTTTTATCAGACAGTTCTAGATAGGAAACAGAGTGTTTAATTGTACGCCCACTGCTGAGAGCAAATTTTCTTCTAAGAGGAAGGGCTTAAGTGACAAAGAGTGTAAATGCAGTAATTTAATAGTAAGCCATACAGGAAAAAGAACACCTGAATGGATATATCATACAACTATGTTAAAGATCTGAAAAAAATAAGATTCCTGGAGAGAGAATGTTTGTTGAAGAATATAAAACCTCTCAACACCCCCTGATGTAAAGATAAGAGAAATATTGTTAACAACCTAGAGACTGGAAGTTAAAGAATTACTCAGGAATAGGGATGTATTCTCAGACGTGCTTGGTGAAACTAATTTCAGTATATTACTGAGACTGTCTCTAGTGAAAAAGTAAATCTAAAATGCTATCAGACAGTAGAACCCTAGCAGAAGACAATAAAGGAATAAATACAAAGGACGCTTAAAATGGGTGTCTTACAAATGTCCTAGATTGGACGACATGGCTCCATTGCCTTATTTTACAAACCTGATTGGACTGTAAGATTATGCAATGATTTTAGAAAACCAAATAGTATATACACATGTGATTCCTAGCCTATGCCTCAAGTCAATGAATTGACAGAGAAGTTGGGCATGGCTACATTTCTGTTCATGCAGGACTTGATTGAGGGTGACTGACAAATTCCATTAACGTTGACACCTAAGAAGAAATCAGCATTGTCCATAGGTGATGGGCTTTTCTCATTTTAAGGTGATGCAGTATGGCCTTCGTAGTGTGCCAAGAATATTTCAGTAGCTTATAAATAGGATAATGCCATACCATGTGAGCAACAGCTTACATTCACAATGTAATTACCTTTTCTGAGGACTGTGAAAGTCATGCTGCCAAGGTCTAAGCTGTTCAACAGTCCCACTGACAAGATAATTTAGAAACAAAGCCAGTCAAGTTTAAATTTGAATAGCTGATGCACATTATTTGGGCTAGACGATAGGAAAAAAAATCATAAAACCCAGGGGACATACATAATTGGACCATCCATCCATCCATCCATCCATCCATCCATCCATCCATCCATCCATCCATCCATTGTTATTGAATCAGATGTCACACATCTAACATTCCTTTATAGAACATTTGCTATCCATAGAGTTAATTTATGCAAGTAAGGAACAGAAGTACATAGGCAATAATTTGTTCTGTATCACAGACATGAACAAACATACAAACACACACACAATTAACACGTAGATAACACACACGTACACACACACACACACACACACACACACACACACACACACACACACACACACACACACACACACACACACACACACACACCACATAATGTACACACAACTATGCAAAATGCAGAATGGCCAAACAGCCTACTGCATGCTTTGAGTGGAAAGACAAAACTGGAGTATGCATGGAAATCCCTTGCAGGTAGAGGGGAGCATGTAAATTCCACAATAAAAGTATCAAATCCAAGAAACAAACCAGAAAACCTTTTGCTATGAGATAAAAATGCTACTCCATTGTGCCATCAAGTTGGCACATATGCAACTCCAAAAGACAAGCCAAGAACTGCTGCAAATGTATACTAGACTTCAGTATCATATTGTTTCTTGACTGACATAGCCATGCAGAACTCCCCTCGAATGTAAAACTAACATAAGAAAGAGATCACGCTTTCAAGTATATTTCATTCTAAACACATTCTGTTACCTTTTCACTGGAGTCACAACCGTTTCTGATGGATGACTAGAAATGGCAATGACATAAGTGTTGAAAAAGATGAAGATTCAATTTGCTATATCTGTTGTAATTTGAGTAACAATTAGAGGAGGTACTTGGTGAATGAGAGATAGTGACTGGCTATTAAAATAGTTATATATACCCTTAAGTATCATGTTTGGGAGAGTATTGCTATATCTGTTGGAATTTGAGTAACAATTAGAGGAGGTACTTGATGACTGAGAGATATTGATTGACTAATAAAAGAGTTCTATATACCCTTAAGTATCATAAAAATAGTTTTTAATTAGATTTGTATTAATTTACTTTCTCCAAATGCTCTTTCTACTTTGTAACTCTGCATTTTCTTTTTTTATTTATTTTAATTATCTCACATGTTTTGTAACTCATATGTTTTTGTATTCCTGTAATTTGTTAACACTTGTATTTCTGGAGCTTTTCTCCCCAGGACTCCATGTGGCCCAATATACCATCCTGGTAAACAAACTGGAAATAAAATAAATAAATATTGCTGTTGCTTATGGTCCAAGTATCCATTCACTAATACGGTAGACAACCAGACAGTATTTCCTGGCTTGCCAGATGGACTTTGACACTGCAGGCATTCTACTTTAAAACAGTGCACTACCTGTGATAATATCATTTGCATGTAGATGGGATGTCCTGGGGCAACTCTAATGCCTTTGGGGTATGCATTGGGAGGTGAGGATCATACAATATAATGTCTGCTTTACCTGTTTCGGTAGCAGTGAAGAATGAAGGAAATGTCCAGCTGAACCCATGATCTACACTACATGGTGTTCTGTTGATAACAGATGCAGGCATTACAGGTAAGATCCAGGAAATTGCATGACAGAAAAATCAGCTATATATGAGATTTGAGTTATATCTAACCCTAGAGGGGATTCTGAGGCGTCATGTATTAGTCTGATAAGAAGAAGATATCTTTAGAAGAATGGAGCTATCATTCTGTAAGGCAAAGTTCATAGAAAGCTGTAATACCTGTTGAGTTTGTCTTGCCTGGGTTGGAAGCTATTAGACACCTTTCATGCCAGTGGAACTATTTCAGTGTGAGTTGTGAAGCTGCTAAAGGGAAATGTCTGTGAGCCTTGGATAATATGGGGCCCACTTTGAGAGAAGCTTTGTGTGTATTATGTTGTATGACATGGAAGCCATCTTGAATTATGTTCCACAAAACTGTAAACACTGTTTTAAGGAATGTAATTCATTCATATATATATTTTTTTCTGATTCAGCCTACCTTCCAAGAATAGTACATTTTGGTTCACCTTCCTAAAATAAGCCCATGCTAAATCTTGAAACAGCAATAGTTGATAGTGTTTCTGTGATTTATTTTGAACTGAAATAAGACAATATATATAGATACACACACACACACACACACATGTATATATATTTTGTATATATATATACATATATATATATATATATATATATATATATATATATACAAAACTAAAATTAACCGCACTCAAAAAATGAACAAAAAGAAGAAATTTTAACTAAGAAATGAACTTCATGACAATAACAGCATTCAAAGAATAGTAAATTACACCAAATACTCTTGTAGTACTTTAGCGCTTTCGTCTTAATTATTATCAAGACTTCTTCAGAAAGACATGCTTCATAACCGTGAGCAACCATTTTCACTTACTTTAAATAAATTAGTTCTAGTAGGCCATTTAAATTAACAACAGTTCCTTTCCAATAGCAAAGTGTGAACAGGCAGGGTGCTGTGTGCCTTTTCATTAACATTCCAATTGCAGTTACATAAGGTAAATTGGTCAGACAGTAATAGCCTTGTGGTGCCGTATGCATACTAATAGGGATCGTGTGCAAAAAGGGATCGTATGCAAAAGCAAAAAAAAAAAAAAAAATAATGGGGAACCAGGAAGGATGAGAGCCATGCTGTGATAATTCTAATATTAACACCCAGATTGGTTCGTCCCTGATGGTACAACCCAGAAATTATGTATAGTTACTTTGCGTAACTTTTGAGTCCATGCCTCCAAAGGTAAATAAAGAAGGGCACGGACGAAGGTGGAGGAGTCAGGTAGAGAGTCCTACTATGCTTGGGTATCAGTGTGTGTTGAGAAATGTGTGGGTATGCCACTTGAGTGGGGAGTGGGAGTAATGTGGTGTGGACTTGAGGGGGGGGCTGTTTGGGGGCCACCCATGACACAGAGTGTAGTGCCGGGGTTTGATGGGTAGGAGAATATAAATAACAGAGAAGACCCAGAAGACTGAGTCAGTGCGGATGGTACCACCTGTGGGCTGGTTTGGATGGTACCACCCCTTGAATGGCTGCTTGAAAAGTGAGACTGGGGGGGTTGTTATTGAGGTGGGCGGGGGCTAACTTGGTGACTGGGAGCATGTGTGTAGGGGGTAGGGGGGGGCAAACGTCAGAGAGATAGAAAACACATTATATTCACTTGCACAGTTGTAAATCCATAAACACATTAAATCCACTTGCACAATTCTTCAAACCCTATCACATTTCAATCTCTACACCTTCTAAGCACACATTTGATGTCCAGGCTTACGATGAGTAAGGGAGAGAGGGAACACATTAAAATCTGCTTGCACAATTGTTAAACTTTCAACCCCTATCACATTTCAATCTCTATACCTTTTAAGTGCACATTTAATGTTCAGTGTTTTGTTGAGACCTGGATAGACATCAGCTCTCAGTTCTTTCTGCCATTTTAATTTTCAGACTTGCAGGAATGTGTCCATGTCCCCTACAAACTCTGTTATTTTTTCCAGCTCTGTGAATTTAAATCCTGTGAAGTTTGGGCAAATAGCACTGTGTTTATCCAAGGCATTCAAATTGTCCTGTTTGTGTATTGCTGCAGTGTGTTCTTTAATATGGTTACTCAGCTTTCTGTTCATTTTGCTGATATAGAAATTTCCACAATGTTCGCAGAAAGCACAGTAGACTACATTGTTTGTGTTGCAGTCATAGTGGTCATGTAGACGGACAGTTCTGTTGCAGTGCAGGAAGGTGATGTTGTTGTCCTTTCATATGTGTGCACAGCTGACACACTTGCCGCAGTCAGACATTAAAGGTTCTGTCGATACTTCATTCTTTGGGGATGGACTTTTATTTCTCTCGAATACGCCACCAAAAGAAGAGGTTCATTTGAAACAGAAGTTTGTGGATGTCCCAAGTAACTTTGTCAGACCATTTTCTCCTTACAAGATGTTGCAATTGTTAGTGAGGACCCCTCTGATTCCGAACATATCCGTGGACATTGGAAGGGGGATTTAATGTGTTTATGAATGTACAACTGTCAGCTAGCGTCTGCTGACCATACCAACAACACCCCCCAGTCTCACTTTTCACAAAGCCATTCAAGGGGTGGTAACATCCGAACCAGCCCACGGGTGGTACCATCCGCACTGACCCAGTCTTCTGGGACTCGCTATTATTCATATTCTCCTACCCATCAAACCCCAGCTCCACACTCCATGTTGCGTGCGGCCTGCAAACAGTCCCCCCTCAAGTCTGCACCACATTCCAAGCACTCCACCCTCAGATGGCATCCCTACATATTTCTCTACACACACATTGATACCCAAGCATAGTAGGACTCTGCCTGACTCCACCACCTTTGTCCATGCCCTTCTTTACTTACCTTTGGAGGCATGGACTCATACGTTATGCAAAATAACTATATGTAATTTCTGGGTTGTACCATCAGGGACGAACCAATCTGGGTGTTAATATTAGAATTATCACAGCATGACTCTCATCCTTCCTGGTTCTCCCATATCTATATCTATATATATATATATATATATATATATATATATATATATATATATATATATATATCTATATCTATATATATATATTTTTTTTTTTTTTTTCTTTTTTGCTTTTGCACACGATCCCACAATCCCTATTAGTATGCACATGGCACCACAAGGCTATTACTGTCTGACCAATTTACCTTATGTAACTGCGATTGTAATTTAATGAAAATGCACACAGCACCCTGCCTGTTCACAATTTACTATTGGAAAGTAACTGTTGCTAATTTAAATGGCCTGCTAGAACTAATGTATTTAAAGGAAGTGAAAATAGTTGCTCACAGTTATGAAAAATGTCTTTCTGAAGAAGTCTTGATAATAAATAAGACAAAAGTGCTAAAGTACTACAAGAGTTGTTGGTGTGATTTACTATTCTTTGAATGCTGTTATTGTCACAAAGTTCATTTCTTATTTATATATATATATATATATATATATATATATATATATATATATATATATATATATATAAAAATATATATGGGTCTACTGAAAAAGACCGAAAATCCACTTGTTTGAAAATGAACAGTGGATTCTCGGTTACGCGAAAGTGCACTTAAGCAAAAGTATACTTCTGCGAAGAACGGTTCAACGAACCGTTAAGGAATGCAAGTGCTGAAGCACACTACAGTGGGGAAAGGGAATTTACGTGTTTCCTCGCTGTAGCGCAATCTCAGAGTTGGTATATTTAAGTAGGGAAGTGGGGGGGGCACTGCTCCCCCCACATTGGGGTGCAGAGGGGGCTTGGCCCACATTCAAAAACAATGGTACTGTGTTCTTTATCGGTTTGTTGAACCAATGGGTCTACTGTTTATATTCAAAGAAGTGAGTTTTCGAATATATACAGTAGACCCTTACACACACACACACACATATATATATATATATATATATATATATATATATATATATATATATGTATATATACTTACATAAAATGAGAGTGTCAGACAGATACAAATAAGAAGATTTTGAATAGAAGGGGGGCTACTTATTCCATTCAAATTTAAGGTGATTGCAACATTTGTAAGTTTATACCTGGCTTCTTCGGATTATGAGGTGAAGCTTTTTTCTGTAGTACACTCGTCTCTGGAAATGTCTTGTACCTTGGTCTTCACATACAGTGTCTTGTTAATGACCTGATAATGCACCTGTACTAGTGTCCTATCATGGATGTCCAAAGCAGTGATATCCTGCACCACCACTTGCCAAATCTAGTTCTGGAAAAGGTTGTCAGTTCTGGGCACATAGGGTGTACCGTAACACCCTTGTCTCCTGGGTGGTGAACAGTTCCAGCCATCAATAATCTCTTGGGTCTATGGTTCAGCATGCTGAATCTAGCTTTGTTTGTATAACTTGAGCACTAATCCAGGCCATCTTTTTTGGAGAAGTTTCCCCTACACCGTAGTGGCAGGAGTGTGCAGTTAGAACTTGTCTGATTGAAGACTGCTGGAATGGGGCACAGTTTTTAGCTTTTATTGGTTAATTTGTTTAAATCAGTTTGCTCATTTGCTACTGTTATATTAAAAAAATACACTTTATGCATCGCTGCTTAGCTAGGGTTAAACTACTCCTGTCACCATAAAGTCTGCTCTTCAAGTTTTCCCTTAGAACTAGCCAGTTTTTTAGTTTTAGCACTCAAATCTGTTTGTTTGAGCTCAGCACTTGTTCAGAACTCATTGTAAGCATTAAATAAGCTACAAATTACTACAGCACTCAACTTTCCTCACTTGTCTAGAGGAAAACAGTTTTTAGCACTTAATAAATAAGCACCTTTCCAGGCATGTCTAAGGGTCAGCTTCCGGTGTTTTCCCTTGTCTACATGATGAATCTGGGCATCTTGGAGCAATGCAGCAATTGCCTCATGTATACAGACAACCCTCTCCTACCACCCAACATTACAACCTGTGAGAGATGCACTTATATAGCCAAACTGGAAGCAAAGCTCTCTTCACCCAAGACTGAATTAGACAGTCAAGAGGAGAAGGTAAACACTTGCACTGCACCACACTCATCACATAGTCCCTCAAAACCTACACCACCAAAACACACACATAGCAACACAAAACACACACCTACATTTGTGGAGGCTCTCAATAAGAATCTGCTCAAGCAACAGAGACCTGCAAATCAGAAACGTATGCAACCTCCATCACCCAACACAACCAAAATGACTCTTAGCCGACAAACTCAGTGTGCCACTCAACCATAGCCCATAAGGCATAACAATGTACCCAACACTCTAGCCATAGGTGACTCTATAGTCAGACACACTGATTTTCCACTCACCAGGCTAAACAAGGTGAAAGTTATTGTCAGCTGCTTGTCGGGTGCCAGTATCCGCCACATCACGCATGCACTCAGTTCACTCCAGAAGAAGTGTAAATATGACTCTGTCATTGTCCATGTTGGTGTGAATGACCTGAGACATACCTCCCTGTACTACATGAAAAGAGACATGGAGGAGCTCTCTGATCTTGTAGTCCAGGGATGTATGACTCTAGCCCTAAGTAGCATCCTGCCATCACCCAGAATAATACCACAGTACAAGGACAAAATGATTGACTTCAACAATTGACTAAGCTTCTGTTGTCATTCTAAGGGGATCCAGTATTTGTCTGCCTGGGATGACATGATCGACAGACCAAGATGATTTGCCAGACATGGCCTGCACCTGTTGTTCTTGGGATTCTGGATACTGGCTAAAGCTCTTGCCACCCCTACAGTGCCTTTTTTAGGCAAGGTTCAAATGACAAATTCACCACCGTAACAGGTACAAGCAAGCAAAATCTGAGGGTAATGCTACTCAATGCTAGAAATCTAAACCTAAAAATGCATTCACCTGAGGCACTTCACAAAATGGAGAACATTGACATCTGTGCAGTGACAGAGACCTGGTTCAAGGCTCCAGAGAGCAACCCTGCATTACCAGGCTATAATTCATACCACACCTTTCGGCCACCTAACTTGGATCGAAACACTAAAGGCAGAGGCGTGTCCATATTCATTAAGGATATCCACACATCCAGGCTAGTGGCTCAGCATAATGCATCCGAGATTAACCAAGTACAACTAACTCTGGGCAAGACCGCAATCAAAATTGTAACTTGCTACAGATCCCCCACCATTCACCAGGATTCTCACTCCTCATTTCTTGATACACTGGAAAATATTAGGGTACAACTCAACACCTTAATAATGGGCGATTTCAACTACCCCACCATTAACTGGGAAAACTATTCATGTACAAGAACAAACACCTTGGCAAGTATGGCAGGTACAAATGGCCAAAAGAGTACAATTGCAAATAAAGAGGCCAGCACCAATGTGCTGAAGCATAAGATATTTAATAATTTCATAGCATCATACCGGTTTCAGCACTCTTGCCTTCCTCAGTGAATACCACAAGTATTCAATGAGGAAGGCAAGTGTGCCGAAACTGGTATGATACTATGCAGTTACTAAATGTCTTATGCTTCAACACATTGGTGCTGGCCTCTTTGTTTGCAATAAAACTACTCATGTACCAACTCTTTTGCTCAACGTTTTCTGGAATTCATAAATTCCAACACCTTGGATCAACTTATCCACACACCCACCAGGGGCAGCAATATCCTAGACCTAGTCATTACCAACATGGGCAACAAGTGATCCACACCAGAGGTAAATTCCTCTTTGGTCAGATCTGACCACAAGCTAATCAGCCTAGACATCCACATCCCGCCCCCAACTCCCATTAGGGAAACCACCATAAAAAATTTCTCCAAAGCCAACTTCACGCTTCTTAAGACAGAATTGGCAAACTTCACGACACCCATGCAGATGGGCAATAGAGGTATGACTGCTGATTTCTGCACAAATGCACTTTATAAGCACTTAGATGAGTTCATGGATCATGCTATCCCTAACAAACCAAGATGCTATCATCCAAAAAAAAGAAAGCCAATCTGGTGGTCCCCTGCCATAAACAAACTCTACAAAAGAAGAAAGAAACAGCTGCAAAAAATAGTAAAATACCATGACTGGAAGAACTCCCTGGTCAGCCTCAGTAAGAAGCTGAGATCCCTCATAAAATCCTCTAGCTAGTTATGAAAACAAAATTGCTACTGATTGTAAAGACAACCACAAAGCATTCTATAGCTATGTCAAGAATCTCAGTGGCAACACTCAGATCTGCTCTGAGTTACAGCACAATGGCAATAAATATACAGAACCAACTGACATTGCCATCATCCTGGCAGATAGGTTCAATGCTCACTTTATCCCCCCCCCTCATCACCTAAAGGGCCCATCTCTATACCGGAAGAATGCAAAGTTCCTGTAATCACGGCTACACAGGTAAAAAACACACTCATCAAAGCCAAGAACACAGCATCCATGGGACCTGACAACATCCCAGGCTGCATTCTACATGAACTACAGAGTTAACTGGAACCCCACCTAAGCACCATGTTCAATCATAGCCTCACCTCAGGCTTTGTGCCCACTGAATGGTGCACAGTGACGGTTATCCCACTCCACAAAGAGGGAACCACCACGGACCCCGGGAACTACCATCCCATTAGCCTAACAAGCCTGGTCTGCAAAGCCATGAAATGTATTATCATGGAACTTATAGAAAGAGACATTGGTAATCTCCAAACTCTGGACCCACCCAGTTCAGGTTTGTAAAAGGCAGATCATGTCTCCTAAACCTGATTGGCTTCTTTGAAGCTGTCATCAAAACTGTAGATGAGGGTAAGATGGTTTACACAGCCTATCTAGATCTCGCCAAGGCTTTCAACACCATCCTCCACTCTGGAATTATAGATAAACTCACTAAACTAGGTATAAATCCCTATGTCACAAGATGGGTTGCCAACTGGCTCACTGACAGAATCCACACTGTGAAAGTAGCAGACTCCAAATCTGACTTCAGACCAGTGACAAGTGGAGTAACACAGGGTTCAGTCCTAGGTCGTCTCCTGTTTTGTATCTACTTTTCAGAAGTACAGGCTAACACAGTAGGTCTTTGGCTAACAAAGTTCACAGATGACTACAAACTAGGACCCATAATTGAAACTCCTAATGATATGGACATCCTACAAAAGGGTCTCACTGAGACAGATGCCTGCTGTCAAAGCAATGGCCTGAAGCTCAATGCCAAAAAGTGCATTCTCATCCCCTTTGGTAAAAACTCTGTACCCATGAGCTACCACATAGGTGATAGTCTACTTAACACCGAAAGTGTGATAAGATACCTTGGGTCACAGGTGGACAGAAGTGTCTCCTTTGATAATCACATTGCCACAGTAGTCAGGAAATACTTCTACATGGCACACCTCATCACAAAAGGTTTCTCATCTAGAAAAAAGGAGGTCATTGTTCCCTTCCACTCGGCACTCATTAGACCCATTATAGAGTACTGCACCCCTTTTGGTATGCACCTCACAAGACATCCACAACAACTGGAAAGGCTGCAGAAATACCTCACAAAGAGGATTACTGGCCTTAAACAGATGCCTTATGCAGTCCATCTAAAAAAACTCCAGCTTTACTTTGTCACATATCACCTACTAAGAGGCGATCTCTGCCTAACATACAAAGCTATGTCAAACCCAGAGCTGTTGAACATGCTCCACTTAAAGAAATCCCAATCCTTCCAAGCTACATGCTCTTGGGACCTAAGCCTTGTCACCACAATAAACAGAACATGCTGGAGGGATAGATTCCTGTCCCAGAGACTTCCCATACTCTGGAACAAACTACCTATCTATATCAAACAAAGCTCCTCATTAGCACTCTTCAAGAAAAATCTTGATGATTGGATGGAAAATAGGAAATTCACCCCGAGGATCACCTCTGTAGCTCTGCTCGACAGGGGCACAGGAAAATAATTTTCTTGTGTGGAGAAAACCAGGGTACATTTTTGGCTAGGCTTGCATAGGCCCTAGGGCTGATAGCCTAGTACCTACCTATGTACATGACAGTAAACCAATGGTTTACATCTCAATCGGATTGTATGTACATTGCTTTCCTTGGTTGATCTCTCTTTCTCAACATTGCCCCACTGCCTCTGTTTGGTTTGCAATATAGCTGTCTGTTGTTATACCCTGACCATTCCCACCCTGCCTTACTTTGATAGTAGCAATAGGTATGCTATCACTGCCCACCTTCTTGCAGCACTGTGCTGATGGCCAGTAATACTATGTGCATCCTATGCCTCTCTCTCCTCCATCGTGCAGTCCGTGCATATAGGGCACAAGGTGGCTCCGTCCATGAAGGGACAGTTGCCTGTCATGCTGATGTGTTATTTTCTCTGTGATGGCGATCTCCTTTACCACTTGTACATTTAGCTGTTATGTTCTTGAGCTATGTTTGATCTCATGCTGAGTTTCACCCAGCTGTACATTTAACTAATTTGCCCATGTACTACATTCCACATGCACCCTCCATCAGCTGGATATTTACTTTGCATGCTCTTGCGCTATGTTCTTGTTTATGAGCAACCTTCCTCAGATAGACATTTAACTGTCATGTACTTGAGGTATTTTCTTTGTTATGCTATCACATCAGTAGGATATTTACATGTAATGCCCTTCTGCTATGCTCTCTGCCATGCTGATATCAAACAGCTGGACTTTTATCTGCAATGCCCATGTACTATTTTAACTCAGCCCATCTGTTTCCTATCTGTCCTGTTGCTGACATACACCATGGGTGCTCTTTTCAGTGCAGAGGTACATTACCAAGCATCTTGTCTTCTTTTACTATGCCTAAAATCACAGTTCAAAGCTTCTTCACTGAAATTCTGTTCCTGGTTGCTTATTTTAAAGCGGTTATTAACAATATGGCAACCATTATTTTTATATAATTAAAACAGGCCTTATATTGTGGCATTTATGATAATGAGATGACTTAGTATCATCATCCCTGAATCATTATGATAATGAGATAACTTAGTATCATCATCTCTGAACCATTGCCATAATGCATTTTGCAATCAAACCCACTCAGAACTGGTATACTCATCATTACCAGTCCCTGCACTGGTGGGATATTACCCACAACACTACAATTTTCTACTAATAATACTTTTCACTAGCACATACTGCAACCAGACTATGCATATCACATGATGTCCAAACATGTGAAGATGCATACAGAGTTGACATTTTGCTACTCAGTAAGACCAATATAGTGGGTATGGTTACCATAGGTGCTGATTTTACCATTGGTACTGACAGGTGCAGCCAGTGGACTATCAGGATCCCTGCAGGACCATTATAATGTTCCATTGTAAACAATGGACGCCTGGAAACAGCCAGGGTGGTGAATGCTTCCACTGGCACCATCCACTTTGGAAAGCATTGCAGATATTGCAAAAGCAACCTTTATAGGTGCCATCTTGACCTGCTCAACCAGTTGGGCCAGAAGTTACTGAGTCTGTGACAACCTTTTATGATAAAAATTATCAGTCTTTTTTTTTTTGTTTGCATTTTATTTGTTTGTTCCTGCTCCTTTGTTTAACAGGATCACAGGGTACTGAATTGTCCCCCTATTTTTTAAACAGCCAAGAACAGAGATTGTAAGAGGGACACCTGTCATAGAAGAGATGACAGGCTTCCAAGGTGACAGGGTATGCATAAGTTATCTACAATTGTATTGTACATTTGAACATTTATTTGTTACATGCATGCATACTGATGCATTTTATTTGTTCTATTTCTGTTTGTTTTCTCATGCTTCAACATGTCTTGCTATGATGCAGGCTATAGAGCAGGAATAAGCACCAGGCACTGCACCAGCTGACAAGGTTAACAGTGCTCATCAGGCCTCACACTCATCAGAAAGATGATGCTTACCCTGCAGAAAATGATCTGGAGGACTCACTGGCAGCCTCTATGGCCATAATTCAAGTGTAGGGTAGTCAGTCCTCTTCGAACAGTGAACCAGACATTTCTTGTTTTCACCCAATATCAGATGTATCTGGGTCTGAGGTGCACTGACAGCAGGACATCTGCATCAGGACCATGGAGAGCTTCTATATGCTGCTGACAGCTGAGTTGCTCAGTGCACCTGAACAACTGTGTACAGAAGCAGAGCCTGCCTATGTTATCAGCCATGGAGGTGGCCAATATCTTAGTGAGCATTCCTATGATGTGTTCAGGAAGGGATCATGCATCCTGCCCTATCATGATCATCATAATTATTTTCTTCCTTTTCGCATTATACTTTATGCCTCTAATTCGGGTCTATATTATATCATTGAAAACTTAAAAAAGCGAATGATGAATAATCGACCCCATGTAAGCAAAATCTTACAATCTCAAAAGCACAGAACAGCAATTTTTTTCCAAGGGAAAAAAAATCGCTGTTCCAAAAAAAAAAAAAATTTGAAAGAATACATAACTCCCCCACTTAAATATACCAACTCTGAGATCGCACTACAGTGCCAAAAATGGCAAAGTAATGGAAGCGGCCAAGCAAATTCTTTTCCTGGGAAAGAATTTGCTTAAACGTTGCTTTGCTATTTTGCCTTTTCGTTGTTTTAAGTTCGATCAGGACGCATTTGATAGAATGCGTCTTCGGTCATCTAATAGGAACCCTCTTATGCTGCTTGTACACCAAACCTCAAAAATCACGATTCTTAGTTTATCTCTTTATTACGTATTAATGGACTATATTAATGAGTACCATGAATGATTTTATTGCCACGGTCTAAAAATCTTAAATCATTTCAGAAAATTACTGAAATAGATGTGCAAAATCAACTTGTAACATAGAAAATCACAAATTTTAAAGCAAAACCACTGACTCTGGTTAACTATACAGAAGTTGCTTTGTTGACATGGGGCTATGAAAAGGGGTCTTATACTGGGTAACATAATTAAATAAGCACAATTAAAAATGAGAATCACTGTTGTTTTGCTTTTACGAATCTCTGTCAATGAAAATATTTTTTAACTATTCCATGAAATCAGTTTTTAGCAGAAATTGCTTGTATAACTTGCACACTTTTATTTTCTTCAAAGGCACTTATGCTATATAGCTTTAGAAACATCAGACATACAACTAAAACAAATCATTACAGCATGGGGCTGAATTATGTTTTTTGCTGTGTGGGTGTAGTGGTATGTAAGCTTTGCAAAACACAAAGCAGGTCATCCTCAGTCACCTCTGACACTTGATCATTTATTTGCTATCTGACTGTGATCAAATATCTGAAGTTCAAAAGGGTTAGGTTCTTAATCATTTGATGTGGCTTACACTATGTGTAGTTATGGTTATCTTTCTCCATAAAATATAAAATATTCTTGTTAGCAACTTACACTCCAGAAAATGCATTGGGATTCATTTAAAACCGTATTGATGTTCATTTTCATTCAGGGCATATCTTCTTTTGCCAAGGGGCATCATTAGTTGATACAAATTCCTAAACAACCTGCTTGCATTTTTTATAACTGAATCTATCTTGTTTGTAGGATGAAACAAAATAAGTCATAATGACTTTAGGAAAATTTATTTTACGTCTTACATATAAAAATGCATGCAGTATTTCAGATGCTGCTGTTACAAAGTCAGGCATATGTTATTACACATATCTGCAAATAATTTGAATAAGTTACCTGATTTTATGCATTTAACTGAAATTCATAGTGTGATACATTTCAAAGCATAGCAATTATCTGGTTACTATGTCAGTAAGAAAATATCAAATCTTACAACAAGAACATTTGTTAAAAAAACATTAAAAACTAGTAGATCATGTAGTACAAATTACATCATAATGCCCTCCATGGGATTTATAAAATATTACTTAAAGTCAGACAATGCAGATTTCCTTACTGTAAAATCATAAATAAAAAAATCAATGTGAAATGCAAATACATGTTATCATGCATTATCATGCACTGTATTGTATAAAGAGATTGAATGTTTGCTCAAGGAAACACATAGTGCTGTAAAGTGCATTTTGCCACATATGTTGAGAGTTCCAGCATTTAGCTACTGCTCAGACTTCATGAAGGAAGCTTGCGGGAGGCACGCTAGTGCTAAACAGAAGTGGCTGCAAAACATGAACCCAGACTAGCCCTGCAGTGTGCTGCTGTATAATTATGCCTGATTTTATGGAGGTTAGCACAAAGACATATTAAGGTGATTCACATACTTTCATGTCATAACAGTACTTATTAGAATGTATGGATAAAACATCATGAAAGACATCAGGAACTGCAAAAATTTTACTGATTTTCCTTTATCCAGCAAGCTTTATATGTGTGTGTGTGTGTGTGTGTGTGTGTGTGTGTGTGTGTGTGTGTGTGTGTGTGTGTGTGTGTGTGTGTGTGTGTGTGTGTGTGTGTGTGTGGGTGTGTGTGTTTGTGCAGAAAAATAAAGCCAAACAAGATAAAACAGTGACTTCTGGCATTCATGTGTCATATTTAGGTATGATGTGTAATTTGCCAGGATGTACATTTCTATTACATTAACTGAACTGACATGAATGGCTTGCAGTGTGCAACACACATTGTATCCAGTAAGCTAATAATTGCACACTGTATGATTGAAAGCTATGTTTTAGTGTGGCAGAGTCAGATTACTGTGCGTGATGGGATATTGGCATACATGCTAGAAAACATAGGTAGGCATTGTGTGCCAATACACAGATATATAAAGTCCTGCCTGCTGCCCAAGTCTGTCAAGTCTGATCACTAAACCAGTGGAGTAGCAGAGCTGGCAGGTAGAATGGTTGCTGTCTATTTATTTATTTTTATTTGTTTACCAGGGTAGTGCACTGACCGATATTGACCCACTTCAGGTTCAGCTCAGTTGAAATACAAAATGTTTCACAAACAAAAGTGCAGAAGTATCAGCAATAAGATTGTAATTCACACTAATTACATAGAAAAAATGTGTACATACATTCTAGTGAGCAAGCAAAATGCAATGTACAATCTAGCAAAGTGTAATGTACAACATACATTAGTTTCTAAAGTGTATCAATCTTCAGTGAACCTTGAGAAAGGAGAAGATGAATCTTGAAAAAGGAGAAGAAACTCAGAAATGAGATATGTTAGGTGTTCTGTCCTGTGATGAAGCAGGAGCATTTGGCTTGGATGAAAAAGTGCTTTTTGAGCTGCATTCTGAATTTTGAATATGTACTGATTTCCTGATTATTAATGTGGAGAGCTTGCCAGACAGTATGTGCCTGAGAGGAGAAAGCATGTGCTATGGAGTTTGTTTCTAGGGGTTATAAAAGTTGGTATGGCTTGTGAATAGCATCACAGAATGTATCAGGATTTTGTTTTCAAGAAATCTAGCTACAAGGAGAGTAAATGAGTTGATATGGAGCATTTTGTGGAGCTGTGATCCTAAAAGTAGGTTATATATTTCTTTTATGGGTAGTTTATCCTAGTTGAATGAAGGTGACTCCGATCTGGCTATGCCCCACACTCTAGTACTGATGGACAGTATTCTCAGGCCACTGAAAGTGGGAGCTGGTGTAGGAATGGGCATATACTGTAGCTGGCAAAGCTGGTATTAGTAACTGCCATCCTGCATGTAATGACGTTCCTATGAGTGCTCATGGAGGGATACATTGTAAGTCCCTATAATGATGATGCAGGTGTGCATATCATCACAAGGAGTGGAGTTACTCTAAAATAATCTTATTACTACAATGATAGCAAGACCAGAATAAATCCTGATGTCTGCCAAATGATGTCTCTCCTGTATAGCCTCCTACTTTTGCAGATATGAAGGTGATACTTTCTGAATGGGATGGTTCTTGGGCAGAGGGAAAAAAAAGATAAAGAAAAAAATATAGACAAAAAAAAACATAAAGCTGCCAGTCTCTGCATGTTGACAGACAAGAGCAGAGCTACCAGCTCTGGCTCTGCACATAATCGCATAGTCCCTAGACAAGCCACAGGGACATGTCCATAGGCATTGTGAGGTCTTTGCATTAGAGAGAGCATAATCATCATCAGTTGTGCTGATCTAGCTGTAGCCTGCAATAATACCCCACCATGTATGACAATCCACCATCAGTACTACCCTGACATTGTAATGTTGGCATTGATATGAATCCTGGCATTATGCCAAACACTGAATGCTCAAAGCATAATACAGGTCAGTTTTACTGATCAGACATAGGCAAACTGAAATAGAATTTGGGATTCTCTTGTGAAACACACATGGATAGTGTAAAAAGAGATGCAGGTTACTCAGGAGCAGTCACAGACTCTACATTCATTGTATGCATCACCAAATACCATCCGTGATACTATTATAACTAACACATGACAAGGCACCACTGATATCTTGTGTGAGATATGCTCAGTGATGGCTTCCTAGGTATCTCAAGCTGGCATTATTACGTTTGGCTTCAGCCCAATATTCAATCCACCAATCTGATATGGAATTTCTGGGAGATCCACAAACTATGCAAGGTCATAATCTACTTCTAATGCTAATAAGGTCAGCAGCAATGACAGTAGCAGTCACTCCCACCCATAACATATGCTTTGATCATTTGCAATGGAATACATTGGCTGTGTGTTCATAGACAACTATGCAGAAACTATGCTTTGCACAGATATTTATATTCTGGGTACCTGGTAATTTAGATCCCTCAAAGGAGGGACTGTTTTCATAGTGTATGCAGTTAATAATTTATCCAGTTTACCTTCTAGCATTTTATGCATCATTTTAATACATGCAGAATGATGCCAGATATGTAGAAGTTCAGGGCATAAGAATGTCACATATATTGTGCAGGAATCTGATGTGTGAAGCCCTGCAAGACATTTGACTGAATATTGCTGCCCTACAATAATATACATGTGAAATGGCCTTTGTGCAGCAGTCACTGGGTGTCCTCTGTACCCTGAATTTCATCCTATGGGTCTCATGACTCTAACTCAACTAATATCAAGTGCTATCCAGATGTTAGCACCTGCTACAGTGACATATTATGCAGGATGCTATTGATGAGTAGCAACTAATATTATCTTTTCAACTGAGTACAGGATCCTGCTCTTAGAGACATCCAGGTATGGAACACACCATTCTAGACTACTAAAGTGCTATATCCTCCTCCTGTGCATATTTAGATACACTTAAGATTAAACTCACCCTTAGTATATCACTGAGAAATCATATAGAGGCCACCATCCATTACTGCAGTATGTAAACAGCATCATCAAGGAAAGAAATAGTTGGTGAGTTAGTCTCAATGTGTTAGATGTGACCTGTTCCTCAAACATTGTGTGTTATCACAGTGTTATGCTATATATGCCTACGTAAAATAAATCCTTACTGCACATATTTCTGGATGAATGTCTGCAACAGGCAAGGGAAAAATAGAAACCTATCAGTAGACTAAGGGCAAATCTACTATATGCCTGTAGATCAAAGAAAATGTGCTAAAACAACTTTTGCTGACAGTGGATTTTTTTCTCTACTGTCTGTGACCTTGGAGTAGGTATAGATGTTGGAGAGTGTGGAGAATGTCCCCCAAATTGGGGGTTGCAGAAGTGATGTACATTGTTGAATTAGAGGTGTGTGTGAGCAAGCAGCTGGTGATTCATGACATGTTATAAATGGGCAGTGCTTAGCTGATACAGAGAGTTGTATATTGCACCAAAGGTAAATATTATGGAAATAGAAGGAGGTGGCTCATCTTAAGTAGGCCGAGGTCATGAAGTTGATGGTAAAGGAGGAGCTAGAAGAAGAATCTGCAGCATCATGTGAAGTGATGGCAGGTCATATGCCTGGTAATAACATGAAGAATAAAGGCTGTATTATTGTGGAAAAGTCAAGAAGAAAAGATATTCAAGTGAGTGGAAGTACAACTTATGTGGAAGTAGTCAGAAGGGAACAGAAACTAAATACAGGTCATGTAAATCAAAATCATAGAAAAAGACATGCAGTGAGCATAAGAAGCAGGCATGGTAGTATTGTAGAATGTTGCCGTGTATGGACAATTTAATTGTACCTTTAGCTTTTTTTGTAAGAGATACCATATTATTTATAACTTTAGTAAAGAAGCCTACTGTGATATAATGTCTGATTCAGACTTCCTACAACATAAATGTTTGAATAAATACAAAAAAGAAGGGGCAATTATCAGTGGAATATTTTTTGTGGGGCAAGTGTTAATTTGAAAAGAAAAGTTATTATACTGTTTATAATGAATGGTATAGAACAGGAAGGAATAAGTGATTATTTAGAAAAATATTGCGACAAGGCAAAAATATCAGAAAAGCTAAATATGAAAGATATGTAGAAAGGGTGGTGGGAAACTGATGTGTTACTAACTTCAAAGGTAAATTGAAACATCAAAGACAATCTAAACCTTTTTCCCCTTGTGGTAGTGTAAAACATATGATTAGGAATGTAAAAAGGTGTCAGGAAAGGGGCCATACAATGAACAAATGTAAGATGTAGGCCCGGATTCCAAAAGACTTGCTCTCAGTGTAAGTGTTTATTTAGACAGACAGCAGGCTGAGAGCAGATGTTTGGAATCTGGCTGTCATAGTCAATCTGTTTATAGAGCAGGCCTTACAAAGAAGTAAGTCACTAGCAGGTTTTTCAGAATCGGGCAAGACATATACTAAAAGTAACTCTTTTTGGAATCTGGCCTCGAAAGCCGAGTGTATAAAAAGACAGAAAAGAAGAAACTGTTGAAAGGGGAACATTGTATGAATGAGAATGAGACAGGGAATACATTTATTGAAGAGAAACAGAGGGAGGTTAATGAGGATGAAACTGAGGATTTGTTTATATTCGCAAGATTGATATCCAAGTTTGTTTACAAGTGGTATGTTTTTGCAATTACAAAATGAACAAACAGATCAGTAGGAAGAAGGGCATGACAAAACTAAACAGACTAGGAATAAATAAAAAAAATACAACTGAATCAAAGATAAAGGTCAGGAAACAAAAGGATATACATTTCTCCCAAGGGTTAAAAAAGGAATGGAGCAATGCTAGACTGGTTTCAATGAATGTGACTATTTTTGAGCAATGACATAAAAATAAGTATATTAGAAGGGCACGTAGGTGTGTTTGCTAATATTGCTTACTTAGACGGTACAAGATTTATTACAACTTTGGAGGCAGTAATCAAACTGAGAAATTATATGGAATTAAGATAGTTTGGAATTTTGGTAGTGAATGATGTTCAGCAATAGATTTTATTTTTAATGAAAAGGTAAAGATGCTAGACATGGGTGATATATGTGCAGGAAGGGTAACTGGGGTGGCTATAAGATGGGAAAAAGTTTTGCTGAGGTTAATAAGGATATATACAAATATAGAAATAAGAGAATAATGGAAGGAGATTAACATTTTTGCGAAATTATTGCCTTATGCCATTATTAATATGAAAATTGTAATGCTGGATGGCTTTAACCATGAGATAAGACATAATAAAAGGATAGGGTGATATGTAAGTTAGATTAGGTAAATATTAAATGAGAAATTCTGAAAACATAAGGTAATAAAACCTGATCATACGGAAGAGATCAGCCGAGGACAGAAATACTTTACTGGTATCAGAATATGTTAAAGATAAGAGCAGTAGTGCTATATACACTGCTTTTTCTGGCCATTTAGGTATTTGGGTAGAAATCAGAGAGAATGAGTATTACCTTTGAAGGAAATTGTATAAGCAAGTTACAAGGAAAAAATGTGAATAAAAATAGAATGAGCAGTGAGATCAGGCAGTTATGGAAAAATCATTATATTATGAGAGGATTTTGCAAATCACGGACAGAATGGCAGATTGTATTTAAAGAGCAATGTAAATAAGCATATTTTTGAATGAAATTGCAGAAGAAAAAGAAAAAAATGGAGTGTGATAATATGTGGTAAAAGAAATGAATAATCTGGAAGTTTTTAGAGAAAGGAAAATGCATAAAAATGAGGAAAGAGTTGAAAAATTATCTAAACAAAGGTATTACTTTAGATGAGCAAAGGAAAAGGTATTGCTACATTTGGTGAAGATGATTAGAAATGACAATTGTTATAATAGAGAATTCAAATAAAAAAAAAATAAAGAGTGAGATTAAAAGCAAGCAAAATGAGATTATAGATATAAAGGCACACATTAAGAATACTTAAAAAGAGAGTAATGAGGAATGGGCAGTATTGTGGAAAGTAAAGATGTTTTCCAGATATACAAATGAGCATTTGCAAAGAAATATAACTCTGGAAGAATTTGATAATGTTCGTAGATTGTTTAAGGAACTGTCAGTATAAAGAAAGAATGTCAAAGGTACTGCGGTGTATAAGTAATTTAACATAGACCACAAATGGTTTAAAAATGCTAAAAGCGATGTTAAAATATGTGAAGGTGATATAAAGTTTTTATAGAAAAAGGGGAAAAGAGAAATAAGGAATTGAAGGTTCATACCTTTAAATAATATGAATTATTAGACATTTTGGAAAATAAAACAGAGGAGGTTTGGAAAAAGGTAGATAATACCATGTGTATACAGAGTAAAAGGAAGAAAAATACAAGAATTATCTGTCCTAATAAAAATGTTGTCTTTAATTTATATTGATGAAGGTAATGATACAGAATTGATGTTCTCAACTGTCCAGATTTCCACAAAATTTCCAGACTTTTGCCTTATATTTCTGGTCTGTTATTCATAAAATTTTTGATTTTGTTGGAAAATCACTGAGGGCTGAAGTCACTAAATAATGACATAC
The DNA here is from genome assembly GCF_019279795.1 of Protopterus annectens. NCBI lineage: Eukaryota > Metazoa > Chordata > Ceratodontiformes > Protopteridae > Protopterus > Protopterus annectens. Next base: position 185,240,390 of record NC_056736.1, on the reverse strand, counting down.
ATTTGAGTTTCAGACTTCATATCTTCCAGAAAATACACGCTAATACAAATCCTGTTACTCTAGCAATTTTTTTTTCATTTTAAGAGCAATATTTAAAATTTGTCCTTATTTTAGGCAATTGACCCCCCCCCCCATTATTTTATTTTTTGTCCAGATTTTCTGTGCTAAGAGTATGAGAGGTATGATATTAGGAATTATGGTTAAGGCATTTGATAATATGAGTACCAAATGCTTATGGGAGATCATGACTCAATATGGCAATAAGACAAAGGTGATGAGGACATTATAATAATAATAGTGTTAGCACACTATTTAATTAATGGGAGGCTTAGTGAGGAAATAATGACTGAAACAGGTATTAGGCAAGAGTGTACTATGAAAAGTAAAGATTTTCTTTACTTACGAATGCTGAGCCATGCGTTATGAGTTACTCAGAAAGAGAAGCTATTTATTATCCATAGAAGTGTGGGGAGATTACTAATTTTTATCAGATGAAAGTGATGTGATAAGCATAGCCAAAAATAAAAGATGGTTGAAGGAAATAAAGGAAATGCTATTATTGAATGAAAATGTACAAACCAGGATTGGAGTTAAAGAAAAAAGAGAGGAAACAACATAGGGTGTGAGCATGTATATATATATATATATATATATATATATATGTGTGTGTGTGTGTGTGTGTGTGTGTGTATAAATATCTCTCTCTCTCTCTCTCTCTCTCTATATATATATATATATATATATATATATATATATATATACATATAAATACACACATGCGCACACACACACACACACACATATATATATATATATATATATATATATACATATATATATATATATATACACATATATAATTCATAGGTTCATAAGTGTTTACTAGGCTAATGATCACAAAGATCTTTTTAAGTCTAGCTATGCAAGTTCTGTTACCCTTGATAAGTGTAAGCAGGGATTTAGGAGATGAAACATTTATAGGCAGGGGCATGGGAGATGAACTACTTACAGGTTGCCTGTGTCCATGGATGAGTATTGACTGAAAACTATTACTTTGCACATTCAGATATTTAAATGATAGAATTTGCAGAAATCATGGTTTAAAATGCTTGCATCATGCGTTCCTTTTCAATATAGGTAAGGACTTCATATATATTACAGAGAGGAAAGGTAATATGATACTGAATAGCTCAGTTTTAGATACAGATGAATGGAAGTTAGAAGAAAAATTATTGTGATATCAAAATTGCACTGTGATTTCTTTTTATGAGTCCTGAACATATTGGTGGATTGCATACAACAAAAATATATAAACTTTTCCTATTATATAAAGAATGTTGACAGTGATGTAAAAATGTATATATCAATGTAAATAGAATATGATATAACAAGATGAGAATTTATTAGATGTGCTAGATAGTAATCAGTTTCAGGAAAGAGAAATTGTATTATACCATGACCCCCCCAAAATGTGCACGCTGATTGGCCAGCGTGCACATTGTAAATCGAGTTATACTAATGGAAAAAGGTCCAGTCGCCCGGACTTTTTTCCATTAGTATAACTCTACTTTTAAAACACTGTCTCGCTATGTTAAATGGGTTTAACATAGCGAGACAACTTTAAAATAAGCAACGGAGATCTCCGTTGCTTATTTTAAAGCTGTCTTGCTATGCTAAACCCATTTAACATAGCGAGACAGGTTTTAAAAAAAAAGCAATGGAGAAAGCAAGATCTCCGTTGCTATTTTTACTGTTTCGCTATGTTAAATGGGTTTAACATAGCGAGACAGTTTTAAAATAAGCAACGGACATCTCCGTTGCTTATTTTAAAACTGCCTCGCTATGTTAAACCCATTTAACATAGCGAAAACAGTAAAAAAAAAAGCAACGGAGATCTTGCTTTCTCCGTCGCTTTTACCCACAGCTCTGATGTACTGCACAGGAGCGCAGTACATCAGAACTGCCGCGGATGCCAGACATCTGCGGAAGGGCAGTAAACAGGCATTATACTATGCCATTATTTAAGAAAAGTAATAGTTTCTTTTCTTAAATAATGTCATGGTATAATAGCAATAACCCACTTCTGGGTGTGGGTAATGCTGTATTTACCAACGGTTGGCTTTGTTTGGTCCCGAGGGCGACCACGCCAACCGTGGGTAAATCCAGCATTACCCACACCCAGGCGTGGGTTATTTCTATAATATCCTTGATAAATAAAGACAGAATACACCATTTATTATATAAACACAAGTATATTACACAAAGGCCAAATCAAAAAATCTCACCATCGTGTAGTAAACTGGATAATAAGGAAAATGCGCAAATGATTCAAAAGGACAAACTTTTAACAAAATGGACTTTTTTTGTAAATTTTTAAATGAATGGTTAAATGGTGGTATAATGATGGATATAGTTTGTGCAAATGTTATTAGATTTGTTTATAAAAAAGAGAGAGATAAGGAAGACTTGGTAAATAGAAGGTCATGAACCATAAATAATTTTGATTGTAAACTTTTGTTTTAAGTTTTTCAGTGTAGATTGAATGTGGTTTTACATGCTAATCATTATAATGAAACTTTTAGAGTTATGGGTAGATGTATAACAAATGTGTGATTATTAAGCAAAATTATTGAAAGTATACAAGAGTAGGATAAAGATGCACTACTGTTAATGTCTGATATTCAAAAAGCTTACGGTACATTTGCACATGATGCTATTAGTAATAGTTTAGGTATTAGTATTAAACTAAAGAAAGTTTTAGTGACACACCCACGTGCACACACACACACACACACACACACACACACACACACACACACACACACACACACACACACACACAGAAATGTACATATCTGTATCTATGCAGGTGGTCAATTGAAGTTTAAAATAACCTCTGTTTTGTAGATATACATTCGATAACAAAACAAATTGTCAACAGTTGTGCAAGATTACACAATCTCTTAGAGGGGAGGAATATATCCTTTCTTTGGGGAGTGTGCAATCTAGAAATTAGAATAAATAATTTGCAGGGAATATGGAGGGGTCCATTTACCATGGGGGCAGAGGACTTGCTGTTAATTAGCAGATGGCTTGGTAAAAAGAGTCAAATTAAGACAGAAGTTAAGCATGGGTACCCATAATTCAGTTATTATTTGGCTTAGTTATGAAAACCGTTATTCAGGAATGTAATTAAAAATATATGGAAGTGAGGCTGGAATTTGTACATGAAATATAAATTTGTATTTGTTTAACTAATACATGGGACTTAAGTATAATAGTTACATTTCATGGCTGGTTAAAATGCACCTTCATAAATGTAGAAAATTTAGGCGGTCATTTTTTTTTAATTTTATAGAAAAGTAAAAGAAATAGTAATTATAAGGATTTTATGAATATCTCTGCTGTATTTGACAGAATTTACAATATTAAGTATTACTTTTGGGATTGATACAGTCTTTTTAGAACAATGGGAGAAGATATTGCAAACCATTAGAATTTAGTTTTAATTTTTTTCAATTTTCAAGCTCTTATGTCACATAAGGGTATATCTTTTACACACTACTGCTCTTAGTAAACTAAGATAATCAGGCTGTGTTTTATTTTACATAGAGTTAAAGAAAATAGTGTTGTACATATTTTTGAATTTAAATTGGTAAATATATTGAATTCAATTAAAAGAAGCATTTTATATTGTTAGAGGAAGGAGGGAGACGTAGGACTGTTCAATCCCATTGTATCTCTTGTGGCCTGAAATCTAGATTGTAATTTAAATAAACTGAGACATAAAGATATGGATGTATCTGGAAGAATTATATGACAAAATATAAAGATGTAAGGGAAGATGTTTGAGATAATAAAAAAGCAACAATAAACCATGTCATTATTATGGAATATGTGGATTGAGATTATTTTATATACAGAGTTGGGAAATACAGTTTTTTGAAGCAATACCAAGTAAGAAACTGAGATATGAAATTTTCATGGGCAAACATTATTGCAAGAGACCATGAGAAAATTACAATAACTTCATAAATGTAATACATAGAAATGAACTTTATGATTTAAGCATATTTCTGCAGAAGATAATTTTCTTTGAAAACTTAAAGAATGGCAACATACATGTTAAAAGGACAAATTAACTTTAAAATACTAACAGAAAGATTTGTATTATTTGCAATTTTAAAAAAGCCTATGATATTGTCACTTTAGAAGTGTCACACAATATAAATATATTGAGAAAATTGGTTCAAATATAGGATTTGCATTGTTTTGCTCCTGTCCCTCTTGACAACTAAATGTAAAGCCAGTTTCTTAACTTTTCATTGAGATAAGTATGTTACATTTTTTTATTGCAGTATGGACTAGGTTAATTGCAAGATATTAGGACATGTTATATATTATACTATGGGATCGTATGCTCATTTTAGGAACAATAAAACATTAGTTATAGCAAAAAGGTGGGCAAGTATTTATTGTTAAACTTTTTGTTACTTGATGCTATTTTTGGTTTATCATGTTCAATAATTGTATCACTACAAGATATATATTTTCTGTTCTAAGGGGTAAATGCTGTCTTTGGTGTTTCTTGAGATTGTATAAGAATGTTCCCACAGAGATGCACACATATCCCATTCCTAGTGCATTAGTTGCTCTAGGGATCTGTGTATTTTTCAGTATGGTGGAGACTTGAGAGGGAGAAGCAGATGAAAAGAAGACAGACATTAATCTAGATATTGCACTACTTTTTCAGAATGAGTACTTTGTAGACAATGATTGGAGTATAGCGGGAGATGTTGCA
>NC_056736.1:185225589-185230589 GCF_019279795.1 Protopterus annectens | reverse complement strand
TTCCATAATCACACTCATGCATTGTATGGTGGCACACACAGGAGCCATGTCCACTACAGAGATTTTCTAATCAGGACCTACTAAACTCAAGTATGATACAGTGGTAGAAATGACTTAGGATGCGGTACTGTTTCAACACATGGGGACATATTAAATTGCACGCTATGTGGTTTTGAGGAAAGTACTGGAAAATGTGAGTGGAATTTAACTTGAAAGAAGGCAGGCAGGCCTTGTCAGCATTCTTCTACACATAGCAGAACTTTTAATTCATGGTCTTGGGCTAGGGTTGCCACCTTTTCAAATGCTCAGAGTGGGACATTTTTTTGCAGAAACGTCAGATTTTGTAGGGCAAAACATACCCACGGCCAGTACAAAGGACAGAACTTCAGTTTTTTGCCAGAATAAAAGCTTATTATTGTAGCATTTGAGTTGCTTATCATGTTTCTTATAACATTTAGGTGTTTCAGATAGAAAATAACTGTTTTATGCAACTATTAAAGAAAATATAGGACACATTTTTGTCCTAAAATCTCAGGACATTTGCCATTTTTTCAAATTTTTTGCAGGACACAACTGCCCAAAGAGGGACTGTCCCTCGCAAAGTGGGACAGGTGGTAACCCTATCTTGGGCATGCCGCAATGTGAAATCATTGCCTGTAGAATCACCAGCATCCAGTAGGTCACATCACTGTAGCAAGTCAATATCAAGGTCACATGCTAACACTTCCTCTCAGTCACTGGCACCATCAGCAACATTATCCTTAGGGACATTCTGTATATCCCATTTGAGCTACTGTAAGTCAGGGTGCACAGGGCAAATACTGAAAATACCACATGAGATAGTTTATCAGCTTGTGTTTAACTTGAGTAATGTCTGTGGTTAATATAAAAGGAAATATTCTAAAAGCATTTTCCAATGTTTCTGATAGTAAGATAGCTTTTTTTGGCTTCTTGTAATTAATTAGAAATCCTAGGACAAAATTGATTTATGACCAAGGGACTTCACCATCAATATTACTTTACATAATTAAGGGAAACTAAAGGCAGTTATTATAGAAATACCCACAATAACAGTGCACAGGTCATGGCAAACACATATAAGATGAACATTAAGGTGACATCAGTGTATATATTGTACATAATTAGTACAAGACAGAATGTTTATTTAGGTAGACTAGAATATCTGGTTGCAATGTTTTAATGTCACATTTTCAATATGTTGTATACTATCTTTATGTAAATGTCTGGTTTACAGCTCATTAAGAGTAGCTTGATTATTAGACAAATCTGTATAATTGTTACCCTAACATTGATGATTTATGTTATGTATATCGTATTTGGACGACTGAAACTTGATATTCCAAGTAGCTTGTATGTATATTTTCTGCGTCATTCTTTTCTTGTATTTAAATAGAAGTGAAATACAATAAAAATTATATTTGAAAACAAAAAAAATAAAAGGAAATATTAAGAAAAAAAAACAGTAGGGGGGGGGGGAATCTACAGAATGCAATGTAGAACACTATAAAGTGCAGCATGAGTTTGAAATTAGTAATGTCATTGCTTGGCCTCGGGCTAGCAACCCAATGCCATAAAACCTGTAACCTCTGCAGAAACCGTGAGTGCTGGAGAGTGCTCATTGCCCAGTGTGCTGAAATACACAGTGTGGACAAGAGAGAAGAGAGAATGATATTGCTTACAATAACAGGAAAGAGAAAAAAAATAAAATATAAAAAAGAGGAGATCTGCATACTATACTGAAGAAAGGTATTAAGGGCCTATTCAGTACTCTGTATTTGGAGTGAGTAATGCTAATTCTTGCAATAACATGAAAGATATAAAAACAAATTAAAAATGGGGGATCAGCAGATTGCAATGAAGAACTAATAGTGAGGGACTAACACAAGGGAAGATGTATGATTACAAGTGTAATGCAAATCCTGCCAGCAGCACTAGCACTATGGCCACCTCAGCCTCCACATATAATAATTGATACTACTTCTGATGACTCAAAGTTTTGTGTCAGCAATAGACAGAATGACTCTGATGTGCATTACCATAATCTTTGAGAAATGTTTCTTAGTTTTCAGAAAAACATTATTGAAACATTACAGTATGCTATCAGATGTCTTATGCAATTTTACTTTCCTGTAGAAGGGAGCGCAGCCCATAAACTATAAGGTGAAATACTGCAAAAATATCTGGCAAAATAAATACATTTCTTCAAGTTACTCAGTCATCTCCTATAAAAGCAGTTATCAAGTAGTGAACTTTCTGGCAGAAGCAGTATCTGCATATTTTGCTGTGGTCCCTATGCAAAACACATGTAGCAATGCAGTACAAAATTACATATTCCACACTTTACATGTAGCCCAATTTCTATCTGCACAGATCTCAGTAAACAGTCAGGCATGACATGGTCCCAATAAAAAAATTGTTTATGAGACATATATGGAACTATACTTAAAAAATACAACAAAAAAGTCTTAAAAATTAAGAGGGATTTTCTGATGTACAATGTCAGCAAGTTTTGCAACATACAGCATAGCACTACATGCATCAGTTAAACTCACTCACTTTCTCTCTCTGTATATGTACATGTGTATATATGTATATATATGGGTCTACTTCACTTGATTGAAAGCTCACTAGACTGAAACTCATTTCACAGAGCACACTTGACTGAAAGCTCACTTGACTGAAACTCATTTCATTGAAAGGTATATGCCCTTTTCCCCATTGTAGTATGATGCTGGAGTTAGTATACATAGTAAGGGAGTATGTGAGGGGCATAGCCCTCCCACACAGTTTGGGTATATATTGTGTTCTAAAAAGAGTTATTCTTTATAGTTGTAAGTATCCATGTATATGGGTTAAAGTGTGTATAAAATAGTTGGGGGGCTTTGCCCTCCCCTCCCCCAAATGTGGGAGTTGTGCACCCCACACAGCCCCCTTACTATATATACTAACTCCAGGATTGCACTATAATGAGGAAAAGGGCATATACCTTTCAACGAAATGAGTTTCAGTCAAGTGAGCTTTCAGTCAAGTGTGCTCCTTCAAATGAGTGTCAGTCTAGTGAGCTTTCAATCAAGTGACGTAGACCCATATGTATATATATATATATATATATATATATATATATATATATATATATATATATAACATATATCTATCTATCTATCTATCTATATATATATATATATATATATATATATATATATACACACACACACACACACACACACACACACATATATGTATATATACATGTGTGTGTGTGTGTGTGTGTGTGTGTGTGTGTGTGTGTGTATATATATATATATATATATATATATATATATATATATATATATATAGATACAGAGAGAGAGAGAGAGATATCTTGTTATAATGCAAAGTAACACTAACCTGAACATAATAGTGGAATACACACTGTCGCTTTGCCTGTGCAGTCATATACAATGTATGAACCTGACACACGGAGTCCCTTAGTACTGTAACAGGCTTGCCACCAGCACTGTCTTCAATTGTGGAAGGACCAATACTGGGAGCTGCATTGATGAGCAATTCACCTCCAGACCAGCACATAATCGTGTTCTGCAGAATGTAACATGCAATATACTTTCTGCATGCAGTAGCAGTCATACTGAAGTGTACCCCTAGACTCATCCAGTCAATAGAAACAGACATTCAGGAGGCCATGCATTTGCTTGATGACAATCCATGTCTAGGGCAGGGCAGTGTTGTACCTTTCTTTCGCAGCTCCTATCAGGTTACATGCAGGTGCCATCAGCCACACCTCGGGTGGACAGCCTGCATTACCTGGAAAACTTAAAGAAAGAAAAGAGGGGAGAGACACAACAAGCAGAAGGCAGTTTACTACTAAGTAATACATTTACAAAGCATAGCTAATTACATAACTACCACAGCAAGAACACTAAAAGAAGCTGCCAAAGTCCTGCACTGTTTAGCAAATCAACCAGTGAAGCACAAATAAAAAGAAAGAGTGTAGTCACCATGCACAGGATTAAAACCGTACTCTAATAAAATAAATATTTAAATAGATAAGCGCTTTCAGTACACACCTTCATCAGATCTACTAACACATTGTACAGTTACACAATTTAAACTAAACAACAGTCAATCAATATAAAACTTTCAACCTCCGCCCCTTCAGAATAGGTTTTAAGGGGAACACTTACATTTAAACCTGGTGGCTTATCAGCTTGCAGATTCACTATCCAATTTACTTCAGCTATCTCAGTTTTATTTATTAAATCTGCCTTTCTCATATTAAAAGTAATTTTTTTAACACCATAAACTCAAAATTGTGTAGGATACACTTGTATATGCTTTGCTAGGGCATTCATTATATTTCCTTTTCGTATATCCCTAGCATGTTGAAGTATTCTTTCTTTAAAGCATCTATTAGTTTTACCTACATAGAAGCATACACATTGTTTTTAATATTATAATCAGCATATGTATATAAACCAAAAACATTATTAAAAGTAGGATGTCTAAAAACATTTTCTTTCTTAATAAAACTGCAAGCCTTACAGTGTCCACAGGGAAACCTCCCCATTCGCTTGCCTCTATATAATGTCATGTAATTGTTATTATTACATAACCTTTTGCTTCAAATGTTTATTATTTTTAAATAAAAAATGTGGTCGTTCTCCTATTATATACTAAAATCTTTCATCTATAGTCAGTAGCCTCCAATTATTTCTAATAATCTTACATACTTTTTCTGTATCGCTAGTATAAGTCAGTGTTACTTTTAACGTTTAATTACATAATTATAGCAAAAATTTCTGCTTACCAGCAAGATGACCATGGAGCATCCTACCTTATAGTAAGAGGTGGTAGGATAAGCTTATGTGCCAGATATGAGAATCATGGGAACTACCAGAATGCTGGACCAACATGTTGTTGATGTAACAAATTGCATCAAACACTACCTGGTAGTTAATGGAAGGGTAGCCCTTTGTATT